>NW_026731754.1:157500-467500 GCF_028476545.2 Physella acuta | reverse complement strand
AATTTCATGGTTGCTAAAATGGAAAGTCTCGAGTTCGAGACTGGGGACAGCCAATCATATAGGAGAGACGACTCCAAAATCTAACAACTGCTGCCTTGTAGTTTGTTCTTGGTTGGAAAAAGGCTATGGAAGCAAATCCAAAATGAATAGCAGGCTAAAATCGGAGTCAACGGCCTGTATGGCGCAAAACTAGTTGACACGTATCCTTGATTGTGTTTGAGGGGCTCCCCTTAGACACTAAAATTAAGAACGAAGAAAGAAGAAGAAATCACATCACATGATCTCACACACATACACACACGCATGTATTTATGAATATATATATATATATATATATATATATATATATATATATATATATATATATATATATATATATATATATATATATATATATATATATATATATATTAGAGACAGTTATGAAAATAGTAGTGTTTTGTTATATATTTAAAGAAAATCGTTTATTTTCTTCTTTTTAGTGCATTATTACATAAAAGCATGTTATTTAAACGTTTTCGTATACAATTTTTTCAGTATTTTAAAATTTATAACACAATTTAGTTGCATGACTAAAAATTATTGCGCACCAAATGAACATAACAATGCGCGCATAACAGTGCAAAATAGTAGTAGTGAGCTTATTTATTTTAAAAAATTGAAATTAATTCATAAAACTATAATTATGTATATAAATAGGTCGAAGGCAATATCATATTGCATTGTCTTCAAGTGTTCAAATACGTGCTAATTTTTTAAACGAATTTGTCAGCTAGAAGTGCCCGAGTTTTCGATCGCCGGTTTAGATCCATGACGACAGACTGACGACAGACAGCAAAAGTAGGCTAAATTAAAGCTTGTTGTAAAATGAAAAAAAAAACTTTTAATAATAATGTTTTGTGTAATAATGCACTCAAAGAAGAAAAAAAAATGATTTTCTTGAAATAAATTATTAACACTCTACTATTTAAATAACTATAAAGAACAGCGTGTTTCGCTATATTATGTTTTGGATAGTTTTCTATATTTAGGAATTGACCCCTTTTTTTCTTTATAGTTATTTTAAAAAAATTCATAAAAAAAACGTTTCAATAACAACTTTTATGTAATAATGCACTAAAAAGGAGAAAATAAATTATACACTACTATTTAAATAACTATAAAGAAAAGCGTGGGTCACTTTAGTATCTATTGGATGCCTTTACTTATATTTAGGAAGAGACTCACGTTTTTCTTTATAGATATTAAAATAGTAGTGAATAATTTATTTATCTTTTTAGAGCATTATTGCATAAAAGCTTGTTAGTAAAACGTTTTTTTAATGACATTTTTTAGAAATTTACATGTGTTTTTTTTTTACAATAGAATTACATGACTAAAAACTATTGCGCGCCAATTGAACGCGATGACGCGCTATTGAACGTGATGACGCGTGTGGAGTAGTTGGATAGAACTGACAACTAATTTGGTCAAATTTTTAATTAATACATAAAAATTAATCAGGTGACCAATTAATTCAAATTGAATGTCATGTTGCTTTGTCTTCATGTCATGACCCACGTACCAATTACGATCGTATCTGTCATTTAGAAGTGCCGGCAATTTCGCTCGGCCGTTTCGATCTAAACAGACTGGACAGAGGAAGCGAGTTAAATAAACGCGTATAATAAGTAGAGTATTTGAGAATACTTTAAAAGAAAATCATGTATTTTCTCATTTTTATTGCATTATTACATAAAAGCTTGTTATTAAAACGTTTTTTATGAATCTTTTTTCAGTATTTTAAAATTTTAAATACTATAGAATTGCATGATTAAAAACTATTGCGCAACAAAATAAAAAGTCTGCCTCCAAATTTCAGAAAATTTTAATTAATTCATAAATAATTATTTATGCATCAAATGTAGCCAGGGGGTGGGGGTGGTAGCGGGGGTGGTAGCGACAGAGAGGAAGAGAGGGGATTGCAAGGCGCGCTTGCAGCTTGTTGTCTAAAGTCTCACAGAAGAGAATTATATATCTACGAGCCGACCCGCGGCATATCATACGCCGCTATTTAGTTGTTGTTTTTTCTACTTTTCAGTTATTCATAATTTGTGAATTCGACACTACCAACGCTGCCACTGAACATATTTCTTTAAAACACTATAAGTAGCTCGGTCCCCCCCCATTTTCACCCCCACCCCTCTGTTAAAGTAAACTCCACTTAGTTACCCCACCCCCTACGTTTAAAATCGTTTCAAACTAAATTATCTGCCCCTAATAGTCGTCACTAAACCCGGCTGTGTTTGTAATGTTTGTAAACATAAAGAGTGAACCACAGCTCACCAGACCATGTAGGGGTGGACACGGTATGGAGCGCGTTTGCAGCTTGTTTTCTAACGGCTCCCAGAGGAGAATTATATATATAGATATATATAATTCTCTTCTGGGAGCCGTTAGAAAACAAGCTGCAAACACATGGTCTTGTGGGCTGTGGTTCACGCTAAATATTTACATTTTACAATCGTAGAGCCGGGTTTGGTGACGGCTGTTAGGGGCAGATAATTTTGTTTGAAGCGATTTTAAACTTAGAGGATGTGTGTGTGTGTGTGTGTGTAAACACGACAACTTGAGTACCGTTACAGCTAGGTTGATGAAATTTTTATATATTGGTATGTTATTATAATCGTAGATCCGTATCAACTTTGAGCGATTTCCGATAACCGGAAGAGGTACTTTTTCTACTTTGAATTTTTTTAAAGCCTATAACTTGAGTACTATTTCAGGTAGATCCATAAAATTTCCCATGTAAGTAATAGATCTAATTCTCTACCTTCTATCAAATGCTGAGTAATTTCCGTTGACCGGAAGTACTAATTTACGCTATTTAATATTTCTAAAAAAAACGCATGTAAATTCATAAAGAACTAATAATATTGCGCACTATTATGCACATTTTGTTTTGGCGTTCGCTTGGTGCGCAATTCTTTTTTCTACTAGATTTTATTCTATTTTAAAAAGTTTAAGAAACGAAAATCATGTCTATATTCCGAGTTGCCATCCTACTTAGTGTTCTATTAGAATATTCGAGAAAGTTTAGGGGAGATCACTCCCGGTTTATTATTACTTGGTTTTAACTTTGGGAAAAAAATTACATATTTAGCGTGGATTGATGAAGTGAAATGTGGTAAGAAAAACATAGATATTTTAAATAAGGCCTTTTATTTATTTTATACCCTGAACGTACTGTTTACTAATTTTAAAAAAATCAATAACAGTTTAGAAACCAGGTCCTAAATATCCTATATGTTTACTTCTATCTTTCCGTGTGTAGATACACTTGGGGTATTATAGTCGTTCACTAAATTGAATCTCGCGCGTCTGCCGGCGCCCCGTCACGGCTCGATTTGACGCCCTGGGCTATCCTGTGAGCGCTATGGTGCATAATTTCTTTTTAAACAGTGCGATAGACTATGGATAAGAAATGTTACTATAGTCTTTAACTGAACCAAATCCGGGCGTCCTCCAGACAGGGTTTTTTTTAACTGTTTTTTTTATAAAATAGAATTTTAGATATTAAAACCAAAAGGATTTTAAATTATACTATATCAATCTACTGCTAAAAGAGTAAGTATAATGTGCGTAGGTAAAACACCATGAAAAATAAGATTTCTGCAATTAGGACACGACAAGCTTTTACATACTACTATGAGAAATACTATCTAACGAATCAAGATACGCTGCTCAATATCGTAGTGGTGCGAATCAAAACAATCAGGAAATACTATTGGGCTCATCTTGAAAGGTACGTTTTCATATTGGTGTTTTAGCCCTAGCCCTAACCTCCGCAGCCGCCCTCAGCACCAGCCACAACCTCATCAATAACAGTTTAGAAATTAACTAAATTATATTAGTAAAGGTTTCTAACATATAATATAATAACCCACGCTTTTAATGCAATATTAAAGAAAAGCTAGTGATTAAAATGTTTTTATATATTTGAAAATTAGTTGTACCATGCCTCATTAATTGGTTTCTCTTATGCTTTATTGCAGGAAGAATGTATAACGCGGAATCTAGTTCAGAGCATGCTATACTTATTATAGGAAAGTCAGGAAATGGGATACATTCATTAGCGAAATCTGTGCAGGGATGTTGTGCAAATAAAAATCAACGCAATGTTAACGATAAAGATGCAGTTATTTGTTCAGATCTTAACACAGCCAACACATACGACACAGAGGAAGATCTCTGTACGAAAAACTATGACCATGAATCAAGTAAAGTCATCGATAATGTTACAAACTTCGGAATTACAAATGCAGCAGCAAATCTCAAGGTACAGAAAGCTTACATACATCAAGAGAAAAATAATCAAGGTACTAATATCAAACATACAAGTTATTATATAGAATTCAAGGATACAAATGCTTGTAGAGAAAATTTCATTGTAAAAGTCACTATTGATGCTGTTGGTACAGATATCAAATTTAGCATTGAAGGCCAACAAATAGAGTTCAATAAAACGGATGGTTTTAAAGGCAATAGCAGAACTACCGTTACATGTGTCCATCATACCGATACTGTTCAAGATGGCTATGATACATCTACTGCTATTGCTAAAGAAACAACTACTACTCTAGATGGCCCTGATACATATACTAGTATTGCTAGAGAAACAGCTACTGTTCCAGATGGCCATGATACATCAACTGCTATTGCTAAAGAAACAACTACTGCTCTAGATGGTCATGATACATCAACTGCTAATGCTAAAGAAACAACTGTTGCTCTAGATGGCCATGATACATCAACTGCTATTGCTAAAGAAGCAACTGCTGCTCTAGATGGCCATGATACATATACTAGTGTTGCTAGAGAAACAACAACTGCTCTAGATGGTAATGATACACCTACTGCTATTGTTAAAGAAATGGTTTTGAAATGTTCAACGGTAAGTATAGGTGACAATGATGTAATCGACGAAACAAGTAGGCCTACGCAAGAAGCAATTCAAAAAGCTTTTCGTGAAAACAGCTTGGGATTTAGTGCTGTCCTGATTGTGCTAAAATACGGAGTTCGCTTCACCAAACAAGAGAAAGACGCGATCTCGTTAATTAAATCTTTGTTAGGTGATGATTGTATAAGAAACTATGGTATTGTCGTCTTTACATTTGGAGATAATTTTGATTTAGATTATAAAGAAGGTGACACTCATGAAAACTTTAAGGCCTGGTGCCAAGAACAGAGAGGAGGCATTCAAGATATGTTCAAAGAAGTTAATTATCGCTCTATTTTGTTTGATAATAAGACCCAGAGCTCAAGTAAAGGGAAGCAACAATTGGAATTATTGTATGATACGTTGAAACTAATAGCGTCGAATGAGTTATATACTAGTAATATGTATGTTGATTATACATCGCGATTGTCAGAGAAGCCCTTGGCAAAAAGTAAGACAAACAAAAATGAACAGAATTCGTTCTTTCAGAAATTGTGCGCCAAATTCAAATAGTTATGATATACTAAACCTTGTTTAAAATTAGTCGTTTTACAAGGTTTTCATAAATAAATAAATCAGGGCAAAAAATATCATGGGCAAAGATCTCTAGGACGAAACATAATACCATAGTCAATTTGCTATATCACGTCCAGATAATCTGAATCTACACAAAGACAAAATACCAAAATGCTACACATCCTTTATACAGAATTTAAGCTGTGACACTTAATAATTACCATTCATCAGGTCAAAACAAAATAGGCACTCAGTGGAAAAGAAACTCACACTACACAACGGCCCTACAGCTAGATAATAGACCGAGTACCTAATATCTAGACAAGATCCTACACTTAGAATCTAAACGTTGTACCATAGACTCGTTGTTGTTTATCGGACAATGACTTTGTATGATTATATTAATTTCTAAAATGTTTACATTAATAGAGTTTGTTTCGCATAATTGAAATTTGCTTAGCTATTTTAATTTGTTTTAAATCTTAAATGTCCCTAAAGTAATTTACATATATACGGATAATTTATTTTTATAAATAATGTATGACACATTTATTATAGCCTATATTTATTTTGTTTGCTTTTATTGTATTTAGTAAGTCATCTTTCTTTTTTTCTTATCTATTTAAAGTTAAGGATTGATAAATAAATAAATCTGTAGTTTTTTTGTCAAAAATTACTACCGTCTGAGTTTACTCTTAGGACTATACCAGTGAGTTCATTATCTTTGTTTACATTCTTTGACGTCCTGTTTTTAACTTACTAAAAATATCAGTTTTTCGGAATATTATCAATAAAAATATCTTAGCAGACATTAAAAATTGTCTATTTTTTTAATGTGATAGTGGAGATCGATAGTGGCTCCTAGAATAGGTATGTGAAATGATAGTGAAATCTACAGAAATGTAGAAAAAATTGAACAGAGCTTGTACTTCAAACTGATTATGAATTTCAATTTTGGCAATCAGGTTTTTGATTGACCGAGGGAGCAACACATTAAATTCCCCCGACGCACCAGTTATGAACATTGTAGCACAACACCCTACAAATCAAGACGCCTTGTAACGCAACATTAACGCTTGTCATGATTTTCTCTACAAGAAGGATTAACTTATTACACACATTCCTTCCGTCCTACCTGACTACTACATTTGTTCATTGTATACACACCCACTCTTTACCATAAATGCTCGAACAAACGTATTTCTTAATTTAAGATAAAAAACCTATTGTTGTGAATTGACTTTGTTGTATTTAATGAGTTTGAGAGAGTATGTGAGTAGTGAAATATGTTTAATAAAAGATGGTCAGTGTTTAAGATTATGTGTGTAGTGGGATTAATAAAAGATTCTAAATGCGTGACAAAGCAAATAAGGATGTGACGTGGGAGAGTATGTTTTGGTTACTAGGACAAATAGTTGAAGTCAGTCTGAGTCTTGTTCTTGTTGCGTGCGGGTGTAGAAGCCTTTGTCATGTCCACGGTCAATGAAGTCGTGTACATTAGATATAATTAGAGATGAAAAATGAAAAACGCCGTCCTGTATGATTTGTAATCGTCGTGCATTGTTCGTCAACTTCCAGAATCGACTATGTCCGAGTACCTCACATCATAACACCTATATGGTTTTTAAAAATATGTGAGCAAAATTAAAAAGACCCGTATGAATTTACTAATTAAAAACATCATTTAAGTATGCAGGTGGTTATTAACAATATAAGGCTAAAACATCATGCTATGTTTTACTCTACTTATTTTATTAAAACTTTAAATCATTATGACTCATTGTACGCAACTTAACCTACACTAACACAAATTTAAATTCAACAAATTGTATTATTGTGTTATTATCCTGTCTAGAAAAATAAAATGAAGACTAGACCATGGGCTGTTCGAAATTCTCTTGACATAAATTAATCATTTAAAATATCGTCCCCAAAATCATCCTCATAAAAAAATAAAAAAATGGCATTTATGTTAAAACAAATGTAAATTATAACAATTCTCAGCAAAACGCATTTTTTTCGCAATAGAGAACAAAAGAAATAGTCCAAATTATAAATTATTCTCCAATTATTTTCATATTAACAAAAGAGAATCAACATTCCTGCTTATCCAGTTTATACTTTTGTTATACCGTTCTATAATAGAACTGACGTTTACAGCTGTTATATCGCACTGTAAACTAAAAATCTTAGTATCTTTTAATGCATTTAAGGCCTACTACAATGGTATGAAGCTACTATAGTTTTTAATAATAATATATAGCTTGGCGACAACCAACAACATTTGTTTTTGATGTACTGGATCGCCTTACCATTTCAAACTTTCCACATTACATTGAGCACCCATTTTATTAACGATTTATATTTTCAAGTTTAGAAAATATCTTGAAAGTTTACATTTTGTATTTACAAAAAGTAAACCATCTTAATGAACGGTGTGGCCTATAGGTAGCCCATATGTCTTTGGCACGAACGGGTAAAGATGATGACGGAACCATCTTAAATGAATGTAAGTTCACGTCAGAAAGAAGTATTACCAGTGTGAATCTGTAGCAGTCCCCACAAGCCGATGATGAAAACTATAATACTAAAGCAAACATGACAAGGCAAAATACATTTGCAAGGAAAAGAACAATCTATAAATTGTAGAAAGCGCGGGTTATGACAAATAAATCGAAAAAGAAAAAGCAATGTCAGCTGAAATTCAATATTTCTGGCTAAGCTATAGTTGTGTATTCTTCTTTAAGTGGCCTCTTCTCTTCCTTCTAAAGGAAGTTTTCAATTATAAGTCAGCGGTATTGTAATGTATTTAATTTTTTGCTTAATTTATGTATTATTCTACTTAACCGTGGCTTCCTGTTTTAACATTTATTTGTATGTGTATATACCTTAAGATAAGACAGTCTGCATAATGTGTAACATTATTATAGAAGTACTGAGATAGAGAAAAATATTCTGTTTTAAAAAAAAAACATGTATAAACCAAATTTTATTTATAGAAAGGGTAATAAAAATGCTTTCGAATATAAAACAATTGAGATAAAAATAAAATCGGCGTGCTCTCCCTTGATTAATCGATGCTAACCTGAAATATTTAACTTTAAAATGAATGATTGCATCGAATACAAAGCACGACAAAATTGCTGATTAAAGGTTGCATGCTTATAATTCATTATTACATTCGACTATAGTTTAAATGATATATTTCTTTGTTATTTCTATTAGGTTCTAACAATATAATCAATTGACAGATCTTTCAGTTCGAGAAAACTAAAAAATTCATTATTTCATTCGTTATTTTATTTTGCGAGAAAAGTTGCACAATTTTTCTCTGCCAAACAATAAGAACAAATTAGAGTAAAAAAAAACATTAACAAAAATTACCTATGAATTACCTAATTTTTATCTTCATAACTTCGGCCACTAAATAAATTATTTCTCCCACCCCACCACACAAAGGCTACTTCGCCTTCTAGTGAATCTCGCCATTTACTTCAAGGAAGCAAGTGACTGTTTTTGTCCGTCCAGAGTATTTAATTTTCCAGTTCAGGCGGGCGATCCCCTATTGACCAGCTGGATAGTCGCTCAAAGGGAGATCATACCTATCTCAACACGAGTCAGTTTCTCGCAAGAAAATTAACTTCGCCCTCATCACAGGTAATTTAAGTTCCGCATTATCAGTGATATGATGAAGAAACTGTAGCGATTACGACACTGGAGAAGAAGCAAGTCGTAGTGGCGCGCGTGTCGTTGGCATGGTACGTCTTTTACAAGTGAGAGAAAACCATAGCTAAAAAAATCTTCACCACTTTGGGGGTACATTTTAATGTAGACCTATCTGCTATCAGAATTATTTGTCGTGCTTAACACTCTAGGGCCCTTACATCGAGCAAGGGGGAGGGGAATAGATTTGTAATCAACCTCTTAGAACGTACGGGCGAGAACAATAGATACAGGGTCTAAAAATATTTTTAATAATATTCTGATTATTACCTGAACGGACTTTTGCATAGTAAGTTTTTTAAAGAAACAATGCTATTGCGTTTATATATAAATATATTATATTTTTCGATGTTAAGTAATCAATACTTAAGTAATAAGTGTAACATAGTTTTATTGAAGAAAAAAAAAGCAATTCATACAACCCTAAAGACAAATGTTAAACGTGAGTTTAAAGTACAACTTTAAATTAAAATGTTTTTTTGCTAATTAGTATATATATATACTATTATATATGTACAATTTAGAGTTAATAAAAAAAGGAAAATAGCATTCTTTCCTCCATTTTGCAATTTAATCGGAAATTTAAAAACAAAGCATGACGTCTGAAAATAATATTATTTGTATAGTTGGCATTAAAAAAAAATGTCTTAGCGAAGAACCATAAAAAGATATTAATCTCTTCTATTAAAAGCATTTTTCTGCTTACGTCCCTTGCTTTAAAACATTTAAATGCTGTCACTGCACGACATTTGTACTTGTACACATTTGGGGAAAAAAACAATAGCACCTGATCATATAGGAAATGGTCCCTGTTTAGTAGTCTAACCACAACCACTGCATTCTAAATTAGGCATATTCTATTAGTAACCTTGATGCACACTAAATTTGGTATATCCAATAAGATAGCTTGGTTCGCTCTAAATTAGATATATTCCATAAATTATCTTGGTGTACTCCATATTTAAAGTTTCCATACAAGAAAAATCAGTAGCGTATGCTTCAACATAAAACTACATGTAGCCTATTAATCAGAACGAGCCGGCCCGCGGCATAACATACGCCGCTATTTAGTTGTTTCTAATTTTCAATAATTCATAATTTGTGAATTCGACAGTACCAACGCTGACACTGAAAATATTTCTTTAAAACACTATAAGTAGCTCGTTAAGGACCATAACCCCCCCCCCCCCCTTCCTTCCCTCCCCCCCTCCTCCCCCCCCCCCCGCTACGTTTAAATTCGTTGGCTCTGCTTGTAAACATTTAGAGTGAACACAGCTCACTAAAACCATGTAGGGGTGGGGAGGTAGGGAGAGCGTTTGCAGCTTGTTTTCTAACGGCTCGAAGAAGAGAATTATATATATAGATAAGCACGATACTTTTTACAATTTATAAAGACCATTTTTCTTGTAATTTCTTAAATTCATCTACGATCTTCAAAAATCGTTTTCTTATATCAGCAGTAATCAAAATATTATTTGATTTCTCTTTAACAGCTTTCGCTACCGAGGGTAGGATGATACACAGTTCCTTATTTCGTTCTTCGAACACTTCCTTATCTTTGACAAATTTTAATTTTTCTTGGAGGTAGCTTTCAGAAAGGTTCAACAAATGGTGGCAGTACATTTCCTCAGTGTATAAAACATTCTTTTTTATTTGTTTTACTTTATCAAACAGATTATCCAGTTGATGTTTTATCTTACTACTATCTTTAGTCTTATTGTTAAACACCACATATCTATTGTCAACCTCACTAAACAGAGCTTGAACGTCTCCTCTTTGTTCTCTACACCAGGCACTAAAGTTTGCATGAGTGTCATCATCTTCATGATCTAAATCAAAGTTATCTCCATGTGTAAAAACAATAATACCATAATTTCTTATACAGTCATCGCCTAACAAGTATTTTATCAACGATATCGCGTCTTTCTCTTGTTTGGTGAAGCGAACTCCGTATTTTAGCACAATCAGTACTGCTGAAAATCCATAACTTTTATAATATAAAGCACTATCAAGCTGATCAAGTAATATTGCTTTATTATCAAAATCGTTGTCGTTTATACTTATGGGTATACACTTCACACTGTTTGAAATAGTTGCTGCATCAGAAACTGGATCTTTAGTTACTGTATCAGAATCAGGATCTTTAGTTACTGTTTCAGAATCAGGATCTTTAGCTACTGTATCAGAACTTGGATCTTTAGTTACTGTATCAGAACTTGGATCTTTAGTTGCTGTACCAGAATCAGGATCTTTAGCTACTGTATCAGAACTTGGATCTTTAGTTACTGTATCAGAACCTGAATCTTTAGTTGCTGTATCAGAATCAGGATTTTTAGTTACTGTATCAGAACTTGGATCTTTAGTTGCTGTATCAGAACCTAAATCTTTTATATCAGAACCTGAATCTTTAGTTTCTGTATTAGAACCTGGAACCTTAGTTTCTGTATGAGAAACTGGATCTTTAGTTGCTGTATGAGAACCTGGATCTTTAGTAGTAAGAGAGGCCAAACGGGCTGAGTTCAAACCAGGATTTATAAGTTTTGCATTTTGTAGCTTTTCACTAATGTATGTTTTTTCAATAGAGTTAGCAAGTAGTTTCATCCCATTTCCTGACCTTCCAATGAGAAGTAAAGCAGGCCCTAAAGCACTTAATGTCTTCGACATTCTCCTGGAAAAAGACATATATATATATATATATATATATATATATATATATATATATATATATATATATATATATATATATATATATATATATATATATATATATATATATATATATATATATATATATACTTTTTATGTTAAAAGTATTTTTTTAAATAATGTATTTTAATAAATATATATGAAACTTGCTTAAGATAGTAAAAACAAGTTAATTAAAAAGTCTAGTGGCAATTTTAGCGCAATTTCCTTGTTATCCAACCACACCACACGCGTCATCACATTCAATAGGTGCGTCATCACGTTCCATGGCTGCGCCATCACGTTCAGTCGGCATGCAATGGTTTCTAGTCATATAACTCTATTGCTATATAGTATTGTAGTGCATTATGTATAATGTAAGTTTAAATTTTTTTTGTGACCGAACGAAAGTATTTTTTTGAAAACTTTCTTCGGCAATATTGTTCTAATTTATGGCAGGAATCGATTGGTAAATGTTTCAAGTCGCTAAGTGGTCTGGTTGCCGACATATGGGCCAAAAACTGCATTTTTTCCGAGGTTTTTTGGCTTTTCTGGGAAATCCAGGAAGGAATTCCGGAATTTTTTTGGCCTATGTTCATCCTCGTAACTTGCTTAACATAATTGCTTTGGAACTAGTCCTCGATATTGCTTCGTTGAGGAGGAGATACGACTTAAAGCTGCGAACACACATCCATACATTCATTCATACATCCAGAAATGACGGGTTAATAAACGCAATTCTCCACAATGGAAATTGCGCTAAAAAGCAGTGAATAAAATTTTTAAAGTCCTATTTGGTTTTATTTTTACCGAATTACACGTCTCTTAATGAATTACAATGGTCAAGGAAGGAATTGAACATTTTATAACTTATTCCACGCACGGCAAGCAATCCCCCCCCCCCCCCACACACACAAAGATATAAACATATAGATCAAGAAAGACATAGACAGGTGGGTCAAAAACATTCACACACCTGTCATAGGTGGGGCAAGTAACATTCACACAAACGACATAGACAGGTGAGTCAAGCAAATAGTCACACGCACGACATAGACAGATAGGTCAAGTAAAATTCACACAAGACGTGTTTATCTTACACAATTAATGGCTAGTAAACAAAGTATACATACAACTTTGAATGATTTGGTTTAAGTATTAGGCTACATCAGAACAAAATAATATACTGTAGTCGTTAATACACTTGATATTTCGTTTGCGGTAGTGTTTTTGACGTCAGGCAAGAAGTAATACATAGATTACTGCTACTAACCTGACAACATGATAGGCTTACTTTCATACATTTAAAAACAGATTCAACCAAAAGCACAAAACAATATAACTATAATACACATTTCACCCCTACAAACCTGCAACGAAATACATTAATCCGCCCAAAGCATCTTAGTTCCACCTCGTTATGTAGTAACACACTACACAAACACGGAGCATCCCACAGTGATCTGGTACACACTATATCCACTGGTTACCCTATAGAAAGCAGGTTTCGCCCAAGCGTCTGTATGTTTACTGTGCGTAAAGGCTACTGCAGCGCAGATTAAATTATTTTTTTTTCTATAACACACTCGTTGACATAAAACTATAAACTAAAAACTAATATACAGACTGTCATGAAATTAGTTTTATATATCAGACACGATATGACTGCACAGAAGTAGTGGCACAATAAAACAACCATTGTCCTAATTGTCTGAGGAAGGGTAAGGGTGACCTAGTTTACGCATGATCCTATAGGCAGGTAGATCTTTATTGCGTAGGTTTTCACCTGAAGGTGCATGAGTCTTATCTAATCAGGCGACGGTCAATTACCACAAGTGTGCTGACATTACTGGACTTAACGATGAATATGACGTCTTTATAAATACATCCATTTTTTAAATCAAGAATGAAAAAGGGTAGAATATAAATATAGGTATATTTGTGGTTGGCAGGGGCGTAGCGAAGGGGGGGGGGGGGCGGGCGTGATCATCGTAAATATTTGGTATTTTTCTCTTTCTATTTACCCACTCAGTACAACGAGCACGATAAAAATATTTTTTTAATTAATCATCAAAGTAATGTGTACACACATGTAAAACTTAAGCCTGTTAAATGTATATATATAAAACAAAATATTCAATTTTTAGCCGTTAGGGCCACTAAAATGTTCAAACATATTCGTGCGTTTAAAAATGACTAGTCGCAAATGATTTAAATTAAATAACATATTATAAGATTTGCAAGTCAGAAAGGCATCGAGCAATGTGAAAGAAGTTTGTTCATGCACCACTACACAACCTTATACCTTGCTCTAATAATATCCATCACCGCAAAAATCTAATATAAGTCAAGATTCGAGAGCTTTATTTTATTTATTATAAAAGTGTTAGAGTTGTGTAGAAACCCTTTAATTTATTCTTTACAGATTTAGTTAAAACATATAAGAATTAAAGCATTGAAAACATTGAAAACATTATACAGTTTTCATTAATGTATTAGATTCTTAAACTTTCCAGGAATATAACTAAATTATATTGTACGTAAACTTTAGGAAAGAAAAATTCGAAGCATAAACCTTTCTTCAAGTACTTGCGTGTTATTTTCACTGTTGGGAATTCCCATTATTAGCTGTGCAATTATATTTATTTTACCAGAAAATTAATATATAATATGAACATTTTTCACTGAAATATATTTCATTTTAGAGTTTCAATTTTCATATTTAAAAAACTAAAAGGCTAGAAGAAAAATAATACGATAAGTAATGAAAAGTTTACTCGACAAGTTTATAGATACGGTTAAGTTACAGTCTGCAACAACATTATTCTCAACTTGTTTTAAATGAATTTACGTGGGAACAGACTTATTGTAAACACCTCATGGATTATATATATATATATATATATATATATATATATATATATATATATATATATATATATATAATAATAATTTTATCTCACTCTATCGACACTAAAATTTTCTGGGCAAATTATTTTAAATGTATGGTAAATGGAGGAAAAAGAACTCATAACCATAACAGCAAGTAGAGTTTTAAGTAGGTAACTCGGAAAATGTTTTTTTTTTTCTCTACAGAGATATTCAAAATATATTTTTGCAGTATAATATCCCATATATAATCCATAGTTTCAAAATGAACTGTAACACGATTTTGATTCCACTGTCCTAAATCTTTGCTTTCTACAATTTTTGGATTGTTCTTCGCTGGGCATCTTCAGCCAAAAACATTTCTGGCCAAGTGGATGGACACTGTGACATAGATGTAGAATCTTCCCACCTCAAGCAAGCAACAACGTTATCTCATGGTATGCGAGGTAACTCTGACAAAATTGTGTGTCGTGATTACCTCGAACGTCCCTGGTACACAAACGTTTACGTAACTTGTGTGAATTTACATGGAGTTATTTATGATGGCTTTTTTATTTTCATTCATTTTATTAATTAAAATTAACAATTAATATATCTATACAATCAGGTAGTAGTAAAAGTTGAAATATGTTGGTGTAGTAACGATCTCAGCCTATGATATGTCTGGTTGTTTTCACATTAATTTAAAATAACCTAACACTCCAATGAAGTTTCCACATGTTTAATTTTGTTGTTGTTTTCTTAGGAGATCTCTCTAATAGATCAATTGTTTGGTATGTGACATCTACAAGGTCGACATGAAAAATGCCGACTTGATCTACGGCAGACAGACCATAATGCCGACATCTACAAAGCAAACACACAAGAGGCCTAGTGACCGTAAGGCCGACAAGTTTTTAATAAAACAATTATAAAAGAAATTATGTACAAGTCCAAGTGCACAGAGTTTAATCTGCTCTATATATTTGCATTGATTTGAATAATGGTGCCTACAATTTGCATTCTTTCATTTACTTTTAGAAATATGGAAGTATTACGAAATACCTATTTATCCGTTGTACACTCACGTCATCTCAAGTCGCATGGACCCGCTTGTTCACCGTATAAAGATAGCAACTAGCATTTTCTCTTAGCTTTTCAAGTATACCTTTATAACCTGTATTTGAAAGACCACAGCAAAGAGTTGTTTTATTATTTTCAAAGAAAGTGTAATTAAATTATTTATCAGAAAATAAACTTAAGAAAACGACATTATCCATCATCATGCTTTAATGAATTTTATTCTATATTCGAACCTAAGTAGACTTGATTTAACGGTTGTGTAATACATTGTGTTACATTACATTTTGTTAAATTTACAATGCAACATTAAAGCAAACTTGTATATCATACGGTCAGTTAAGCAGAAAATTTAAAGTTCATTTATTTGTTCTACCCATGACTTATTGTGCTATTGAGTCCATTCGGAACGCCAAGTAGAACTTTAATTCCTCCAAACATGTCCTGTACACATGAGAGATAAGAATATGTACACCAAAGTACGTACTCAAACCTGGGATTTAAACTCGTGCTCTTGGGGACAAAATGCTTGTATTCCATCACTCGAACATGTCGTCCCATGTATCCAGTTGATTTTTTAAAGTTCTGCTTTACAGTTATAATTTTTGAAATATTTGAAGTGTTTTATGTTTTACAATAATACTAGTTTTGTAGCCTATACCAATGCGGGTCCATAAACTTTTATTTAAGTTATTCACAAAATTACCATCAGATTGTTCAATGATATCTAGTAAATTAGAATGACAACAATGCTTACACAACTGTTCGTCTATCACATCAACAAGATCTCATTTTACATTTCAATTGGAGCAGGTCTAGAATCGTCGAAATATAAAACTAACTACCTGATGTTCCACTTTTTTCAAATGTTCTTATTCATCTTAGTTTTACAGGTGTATTAGACATAAGCAATGTGACTTTGTTGTAAAGTTTAAACTTACAACCCATGATAGCCAATCTACTGATGACACACCGCAAGGATGGCCCGATCTACTGCTGGTGACACAAGGACGGCCCAATCTACTGCTGGTGACACACTGCAAGGGTAGCCCAATCTACTGCTGGTGACACAAGGACGGCCCAATCTATTTCTGGTGACACACTGCAAGGGTAGCCCAATCTACTGCTGGTGACACAAGGACGGCCCAATCTATTTCTGGTGACACACCACAAGGATTGCCCAATCTATTTCTGGTGACACACCACAAGGATTGCCCAATCTACTCCTGGTGACACAAGGACGGCCCAATCTATTTCCGGTGACACACTGCAAGGGTAGCCCAATCTATTTCTGGTGACACCTAGGTAGAGGATGACACGGCTAACAGTTGAGCGCTCTATCTACTTCTGGAGATGCTGACTTGTATATGTCGCTCAATCACGTACACAGCCCCCCCCCCCCATGTGTCTCTCGGCATTCACACCACGTGCCTGACATCATGTCCCCCCCCCCCCTCCATGTGTCTCTCGGCATTTACACCACGTGCCTGACATCATGTCTCACTGTCTCGGACATCTGTGTTGACCATACATTGAGTGGTGTAAGTAAAACTATTTAACAGTTTCTATACCCGAGTTGACCATACATTGAGTGGTGTAAGTAAAACTATTTAACAGTTTCTATACCCGAGTTGACCATACATTGAGTGGTGTAAGTAAAACTATTTAACAGTTTCTATACCCGAGTTGACCATACATTGAGTGGTGTAAGTAAAACTATTTAACAGTTTCTATACCCGAGTTTACCATACATTGAGTGGTGTAAGTAAAACTATTTAACAGTTTCTAAACCCGAGTTAGAAAGGCACATTTTGATACTCAAAATGCTGTTTCATCTAGAAGGTTTAAATGTTTGCTGTAAACGTTCAATAAAACAAATCTACAACTGTTGCTATTGAGGAACTCTACTTCATCTGTTCCATGTACAGTATACTCTATGACGGTAACAATGTGTTGTACTTATCTTGTTATCAATTTAATTCACTCTATTAAAAACATTATTCTCCTAACAACAAAAGTACTGCTTACATTGCAGGAACTGATGGAGGCTGAAACATTGGAAATTGATTTAAAAGAAAAAACTGCAAACAACCGATCGTGATGCTAAAATTGACTGAATTTTATCCCAGAATGTAGACTGTCATTCAAATATTTTAATAGCATTTTTTTAAATTTATATTTTGCAAGCTGGCGAGTGAATAAGAATATTTTATTGTGAAATACAAAAATGTAAAACGTCAAATTTAATAAACAGGGATACAACTATGTAAATACTTTTTATTCAATTATTTTCATTGTTATTTCCCCTAGACCATAAAACGTATATTTCAATTTAGAGATCGCTTAACTTTGTCCAACAACTTTTATTTCATACACTTGTTTATTGTTTTTATCACAATATCTTACAGAGTGTATACTTATGAAACGATATACTTACTTACTTAAACCTCGCCCCTTCCTAACGAGTATAGGGCAGCCACAAATCTCCGCTATTCCACTCTGTATCGGGCGAGCCACTTCAGTTCTTGCCAGGTCTTGTCAGTACCCAGAACTTCTTCCATCTCTCTCCTCCATGTTCCCAGTGGTCTTCCTCTCTTTTCCATGTGGAGTCCATTCTAGTGCTATGTTCGGGAGTCTTCTTCTGATATGCGAAGGACATGAAACCGATATAATCCCTAATTAATGTACATGCTATCCTGAAAATGTATCGATATTTCAACCTAAGTAGGATTGGTGTAAACATTTGTGTTAAACATTGTGTTAAATATTATGTTTAAATTGACCAGCAACTTTAACTAACTTGCATAGCATGCAGGCAATTTGGCAGAGAAAGTAGAGTTCATGAGTTGGTGTTATACCCATGACATATTACGTCATTGAGTCCACACGGAACACCCAGACAAAGTATTTTGTCTCCAAACATGTCCAGGTACACATCACATTAGTGCAACAAATAAGGTAATCTAACATGGGAATTAACTCGTGTCATTGGGGATAAAATGCGCGTAGTCTTTTACTCGATCATGTCGTCCCATTTCTCCAATTGCGTTATTTATGCCACGGTTTACAGTTTTCTTGTTTAAAAACTTATATTCCGTGTTTTACATTTACACTAGTTGTTCTTTCACTGCCGATCTATCAACCTGTGCAAAAGATGTTTTACAATAACACAGTCAGTTTGTTCAAGGATTTCTAGTCAATGACAGCAGTGTTTACACTAATGTCAGTCAATGACAGCAGTGTTTACATATTTACACAAATGTCAGTCAATGACAGCATCAAACTACTTTTTCACATTTCTATTTGAGCAGGTCTAGAAACGACGAAGTATCTAAATATAGTATGCGACGTGGCAACAATTTAAAATGATTAGAATTCCTCATTTTTCTAATTATCTCATTTAAATTAGTCTTACGGGTGATTGAGCATAAACAAATGGACTTTGTTGTAAAGTTTAAACTTACAACCCATGACAATCTAGCGCGAACATCGAAATAACAACATAAGCTGTTTGACAACAACTTAAACATCAACAGACAACAAAGATTAAAATAACAACAGTAGAAAGCTGTTTTCTTTTACCATTTAATGTCGTTTAGTTTGAACATTTTGTAAACAAAAACAAAGAGTTTAAATATGACATTTGATGGGTAGGTTACATTTTATTTACAGGTAATACCCAGCTTATAGGTAGATCTATTTGACAAGAATTTGCCGACAAAAAGTATATGCAAAATATTTAAAACTTATGAAACAAAAAACTCTAAAACCCATCAATGTACATGTGAATTATTTTGGATAAACGGGTTAAATCAATCAACACATCTATATATATATATAATTCTCTTCTGGGAGCCGTTAGAAAACAAGCTGCAAGCGCCTCCTTGCAGTCCCCTCTCTTTCTCTCTATCACTATCACCCCACCGCCACATTCTCTGGTGAGCTGTGGTCACGCTAAATGTTTACAAAGCTAAATGTTTACAAATCGTAGAGCCGTAGAGCCGGGTTTCTATTAGGGGCAGTTAATTTTGTTCGATTTTAAACTTACAGGAGGTAACTAAGAAATAACTAAGAGGAGGCTGCTTTCACGGGGGGAAGGGGGGGTGTAGGGTCTGGGTTAGGGGAAAAGGGGGGGGGGGGGTTAGTGTTTTAAAGCAAATATTTTCAGTGGCAGCATTGGTACTGTCGAATTCACAAATTATGAATTACTGAAAATTAGAAAATAAAACAATTAAATAGCGGCGTATGATACGCTGCGGGTAGGCTCGTTTGTTTTAATCATTTAAACGTAATAAAATGTTTACAAGACATGCGAGTCTTAATACAAACAGTTTAATGACGGGAAAAGTTCCGCCATTTTGTTTGTTTACATTATGCAGACAAGGGGAGAGAGCTAACAGTTACATCAGTACAACCACTCCCCACTATAATTTCCTTCAGGGTTTGATCCACTGTGGGGATGGTTATGCCACCACCCTTCACATCCCGGCCTGTAGACAGTCGCTCCACTGGAGCCTGGACATGTACATGTTGTGTACCAGTACCTGGTGTAGTTTAACGGTTTCTCACCCCTCTTATGTTTGTGTGTCCATTGTCCTACAGAGACCTGTTTAGGACAGCCATGAGGATGTGACACTATAACTGTCAACTTGTCCACATCATCAAATCTCCCGTATTTGTCCCTTACATCTATACATAGACAACCAAAGCGCTGACACATCTTGTCCAGTTCATCAACCAACTCTATGTCACATGTCACATAACTCAACTCACACCAGTCTCTCTCAATGTGTGCTCCACCCCTCATCTCCCAGCTATCAAGACTGACCCCAGGGCTTTTATTGTCATCAAAACCTAAAACACACCTGGTCTGTCTCGCCTCACTGTCATCAAACACCACGTGTGTGGCTGTCAACACATTAATCACCCTCCACACTTTGCTGGGTGTGGCAGAGACTTGACACTTGGCACAACGACAAGTTCTGCCACTCTCTGTGTGCTTGTTTACAAGATACACCCTCCCTGTCCCTAACCTCATCACGAGACTTCCTCTGTCATTATAAAATGGATATGGAACTTGAGTGCCTGGGTAAAACTCTGGTCTCTCTAGACTGGTGAATTTAGTCTTTACCTGGACAGTTAGGGCTGCCAATGTTTTGATTGTCTCTGTCACGAGGTCGTCGTCATGGTACCGTGATGGGAGACAATTTGTGTTGAAATCTTTAAGAGGTATAAAATCTTTGTGACCTGGATTCTTCTTACAGCCAGTAACATGTTTGTGTAGATCAGCTTCTCCTCCGTAGCACATCTCAGCTTCAATATTTCCTACAGGAACAGACAACAAATTATTTCTCTAGCAACAGAAATGTTAGATTTAATGATAAACTGCATTTTAATGGAACAAGTTTACTACAGTCATTTAGATATTAAACTAGCACATATATTAAACTGTTTACATTATAATTGCCTTACCTGTTTTAGTATATCTTACCTGGATGAAATACACCTGATTCTTCAATCATTATTTGCTTGTTTTGAATTTCACAGCTTGCCACAACTGAAACAATGTATAAGTTTAATTTCCATCTTTTGAAAAAAAATGCTACAAAGTGCTAATTTAATAATAGCGAATAATTTAAATTTTACAGACATATATTTCTAAATTTTCACTTTCTACTACATCTTTGATATTCATTCACCCTTTATAATGTGTTGCTAAAATGTTTTTAAACAGCCAATGTGAAAAAAGCCCTCTGTGCCTACTGCTACTGTTGTGAAATAAAGCTATAATTATTATGACATTTATTGTAACAGTACACACATTTTTTAATTGTACAGCTTGAAAAGCAATAACAGATGATTTCAGAATTGTAAAACAAATTACCTGACCATTTTTAAACAAATTTAAATCAACTGTTTTTTTACCTGAACTGCATGGCTCCTGTTTCCTTTTTGGCTTTCTGTAGGAATTGCCCATGGCCTATACTGCTGTAGTATAAAATAAGTAACATTATATACCAGTAATAATCTTAAAAATTATTTAAACATCTTAAGATTTATTTTAATTCTAAAAAAGTTATACTATAGAAAATTGAAAATGGATAATTAGCAATATAGGTTATAACTTTAGGCTTTATAGTATCAATTTTTTTTATACTAAGCAGTATATATAAAAATAAAATATTAATGTAAATAGCAATACTTATTTCTTCTTGTCTAACAAATAAAAAAAAATGTTTGTTTCTAAATTTTTGAACACTTACAACTTGGAGACTATTAAATGTTTCAGCTTGAACCTTGTTTACAAACACCTTTCTGTTCTCTAGTAAATGTTGTTAGAATAAACAGATAGTTGTCCGACCTTGAAATCATGCTCTGAAATAATATAATATTGTATAACAACATATGCCATATAATACATATATACCATATAATAGAATTAATTTTTAATCTTTATTCATAACAGTGGTGGTGAAGGAAATTCACAAATGTGACTAATTTTTGTTATACAAAATATATTACCAAGTAAGCTATGTAGGCCTACTTCAGTTTGTTTAAAATTTAATATTTTACCAAAAATGAGTTTAAATTTAAATAAATTAAATTATGTAACATTTATCAACATTTTTATCAAAATTCAAAGAATTAAATATAGCTTACAATATTCACACAATTTAAACACTTTAATGTTGTCCTTAAACACAACTTCTTTTCTTGCTAGGATGGAACGGCATTTGAACACACAGCAGAATCAAAACTTCACCTGAAAGCATACAATTAAGGCTAGATAAAGACAGGAACCCTTTAAACTTTAAAAGTATTATAAAGTAAATAAAGTCATGTAATTAGCTGGAGATTGTGTTAATACATTTAGCACCCTTTACTTATACAAGTAGGTCCTCCATTATATTTCAATGACTGTAAGATATTTAACCACAACCTAAGCTCATGGCTACTAACCCAAGTCAAGAGAAGGTCTAGATCTAGAATTTTAAAAAGTTTTCTTTAAACTAGAGCTAGTGTGTGGTAACACATACAAAAATTACTATTTAAAACTATTCTAACCCCTTTTTAAAACTATTCTAACCGTCTAACAAATCTAACCCTATGTCAGTCTATAACTCTAGGACCCCAGGATGGTTACCACTTCACTAATTTAGCCATGGATTTGAATATTAGATCTAGATTTAGACAGACTATGGGGAAACTAGTCTAGTTTTTAAGAGCTAGAAATCTAGATCTAGATCTAGTCTAGCTAGATTAGTCTAGAAAACTCTAGAATTCAAGATCTAGATTCTAGACTTACTGAATTCTACTTTTCTTCTTCTTCTTCGTTCTTAATTATTAGTGTTGAAGGGGATCGAGATTTATCTGCCAGTGGGTTTGAAATCGAGACATTGTGCGAATTTATCAACCATGAACTTTTTGCCGACTCGACCACGCCTCCAACACAATTAAGCGTTACGTGTCAACTGGTTATGCGCCATTGAGGCCATTGACTCCGATTTCAGCCTGCTTTTCTTTTTGGATTTGCTTCCATAGCCTTTGTCCAACCAAGAACAAACTACAAGGCAGCAGTTGTTTAATTTCGGAGTTGTCTCTCCTAGAAGAGTGGCTGTCCCCAGCTAACGAGCCTCATCTGCCCGAGGGTTCGAACTCGAGACTTTTTCGGTTAAGCAACCATGAGCTTTACCGACTCGACCACGCCGACCCCTACTGAATTCTAAATCTACTAGTTACTAGAGTCTAGATTTCTAGATACTACACTAGATCTAGATCTAGATCTACTTACTAGAGTCTGGATTGTGATATAGATCTAGAGTTCTTTGCCGATCTGCACAATGCCGCAGTCTCTCTCCGGTTTTTGGCCTAGACCAAGGGTCTCCAAACTTTTCAGTCCTAGGGCCGTATTATCTGTCAAATTTCAGTTTGGGGGCCAGTTTCTTCCAGACATGTCTTTGATTTTTCTGAGCAAAGTTCCTCAGCTTTCACCAACAAACGTTTTTTACCGTGGACAAAAATATCTCAGCGGGCCGGATGAGTTTGGAGACCCCTGGCCTAGACTCTAGATAATCTAGATCTAGCTACTTTATTTTGATGTTTTATGCAAAACCGCAGTGTTTGAAATTTGATCGTTAAATAATTAGAGTCAAGTCTAGATTTTAAATTTAGAGAGCGAGAGATCTATCTAGATCTAGAAGAATATTATATAGATCTAGACCTATAAATAATATATACGATTAGGCCTATATAGATAAATAGGTATAAGATCTAGATTTTTTCTAGTCTAGATAAAAACCTAGCTAGAAATATATCTAATCTAGCTAGCGCTAGATCTACTGATCTAGAGTTCTAGATTTAGATCTAGATTATAACTTATAAAGTTCAACTTAAATTTTAAAATTAGATCTAAGATTTTCTAGATCTAGATCTAGATATCTAGACTAGATCTAGATTCTAAATCTAGATTCTAGTCTAGATTCTAGATATTATTAGATCTAGAATCTAGGCTAGAATCTAGGTAGTCTAGATCTAGATCTAGATTAGTTAGATTATCATTAGATTGTTACTTTTTAACTTTTTAGTTAGTAGATCTAGATTCTAGAGATCTAGTGTCTAGATCTAGATTTATCTAGATCTAATCTAGATTCTATATCTAATCTACTTAATAACTTATCAATATCTACTCTAGAAATCTGGATCTAGATCTAGAATTAATTTAGATTAAGTGTAGTAGATTCCTAATCGTTTTACATTTTAGATCAAGATCTAGATCTATATCTATTTAATTAATTAATTAACAGGTTTCATGCTAGGCCTACGTACTCCAAGTACCAGTTTGCTAATGTAACGAAGCAAAATGATCGACTGCTGCATAACTAGTTTTGCTTTTAAAAGTATCGCTAGATCTATCATCATTTAGCATTTAGTATGCCACTTAGGCCTTGAAAGTTAGTAGAAATAAGGCAATATAGTATAGATCTAGTTCAATATAAAATACATTATTATTTCTTTAACAAGTTAAAAATCTTATAGTTAAAATCAGCATATTAAAAAATTCATCTTTCATTTAAATTTCAACCTAGTGTAGAGTCATAATATGCATCTTAATATAAGTAGAATGATTAATTATTTTGAATATGGATATGGCCCACATTTGCATACATAAATACTTTATTTAAATAGTCACCCCTCCCCCTAAGCACGTCTAACGTCTCCAAGCGAAATATAATTTAGGGGCCTATAATATAGAAAACATACTTTTACCAGTGGCCGCCCCCAGTGGTTCATCCCAACCCCCGAAAATTTCAAGTAACTCCTCCGTGGAGCAAAACTTCTGAACGAAACACTGGTCGCATTTGTAGATAATACAGATTAAAGGTAGACCCAACATCTATATTATAGATCCGTTTCTGACTTTGACCGCTAAGGGGCGTCCATAAATGACGTCACACTTTTAGGGGGAGAGGGGGGGGGGGGGTCAGATGGTGTGACGTCACACTTTTGCTTTATAAAAAAGCAATGTTAGAAAACGAGTTTTAGGCGTTATTTGGCGTTTTACAAGACGGTTTACATAAATTGTAAAATTGTAATAGGAATTGATCAAAATACTCTATGTTGAAATAATTCAGAAAAGATTGGTGGGGGTTATAGACTGAGGTGTGGCGTCATTTTAGAGAGGGGGTGGGTGGTTCTGGCTTTGTGTGACGATGTGTGACGGAGAGGAGGGGGGTAGTAAAAATCGTCAAAAAGACGTGACGTTATTTATGGATGACCCCTAAACCTCAATCATAGAAATAATGTTTTTTTCAAACTTTTTTCTCAGAGGAGAGGGGTGGGGGGGCACAATACATTTTGAACGGGGCGTGCAGATACATTTCTTAGGGTGGAGGGCCTGACACAAATAAAAGTATATATTTTCTATATAAACTAGCAATTGGTAGGCCCTACCCGTTACACGGGCAATTCTGGTAACTTTTTCTTTTAGATATTTATTTCCAGGGAGCGGCATTTAAAACTTTCCGAAGGGCGAGGGGGGGGGGGGGTTGGAATAGGGGGGGGGGGGGTGTAGCGGATACTGGTTTTTCTATATTTTTTTAATGAATTCCCTTTTTCAATATCGTTCGGAGGTAAAAGGGGGAGAAACGGTAGAGATGCCTGAAATAAACGTATATATCTACAGAAAGTGAGTATTGAAATGAATTGTAATTCGGCTGTTTAAAAAGTCAGAATCGGAAACTTAGGAAAAGAAACATTTTATCGATCAAGAGCATTGGATAGAAAGATTGTTATGATTATGAAAAAGAAGGGGCTTTGTTTTATCTAATCTCTATGTTTATATATGTTTAAAATAACACAGACTACCAATACCTATTGGAAAAATTAAAACCAAACTATATATTGTATTAATCAACACAATACCATATGTGTTTGTGTGTGTGTGTGTGTGAAAGATTTGACACCCCCCACACTTTAGGCGATCCTGGCTACGCCACTGATCAATAAAATCAATTAGTTTATGCAGGAGTCACTCGTTGCATATCAGTAGGCAACATTACGACATAATTAATCAGTAATTACATTATGTATATATATATATATATATATATATATATATATATATATATATATATATATATATATATATATATATATATATAAGTAGGTAGTATGAATGGGGAAGGGGAGAGGAGTGCTGAATAGAAACTTGATATCGATATTAATTTTAAAATACAGGTTGTTTGTTATTTTGTCTCCCGATTTTGAGCCATTTCTTATGAAGGGAATAATAAAATCTGCAATTTTATTTAGATGTATGCAGACATAAAAATGTTTCATTTAATAAGCCCTATTTATATTAAAGTAAAAAATCAAATCAACTATGCTAATAAAACTAGGTAGAGAAATAGTAAGCACATACCTTCAGCAACAGTACTTATAGGGCTATATTGAAATGGAATGGCGATTCCTCAGAAAGTAGGCTATTATTTTTAGAACCACGTCAAGTCCGGGTTTTCCCGATTTTATTTAATGTTTGACATTTCCGTTTATTTGGTTGTAATAGATTGATAATTGTGAGGTCAAGGGAACTCACTCTCTGTATTAGTATTATATTTATATTGTTATCTTGAGTGATGTCCCTTACATGTTGTTATCTATAAATAGTTCTCTCTCGCCATTTCTCTCTCTCTTTGCAACATGGCGTCTGTACATAATAAAGGCTGTTAATAACCAACGCGGCTTCTCGTCAGTCATTACAATCCACGTCATTTGGCGACGAAGGATAAACATCTACTAGAAAGAGCACCTACTTACGCAAAAAAGAGGTTTGCTAGAGCTTATTAGCTAATTATTTCTAGAATTATGGCGCTGTATGGCCAAATAAAAGAATTTGATGCGAATGATGAAATCATTCAAGATTACCTAGAGAGGTTAAGCTTTTACCTAGAAGCTAACGACGTGACGATAGAAGCCAAAAAGAGAGCTGTTTTGTTAACAGTCATAGGGCCTCAACAATTCAGGCTACTAAAGGACTTATGCGCACCAGCTAGTCCAGATACCAAGAGCTTTAACGAGCTGAGCAAATTGCTAACAGACCACCATGCGCCTACCCCATCAAAGTTTCTATGTAGAGCTAGATTTGACAGTAGGACTCGTCAACCAAACGAGTCAATATCAGAATATGTTGCTGCTTTACGTCATTTAAGTGAATTTTGTGAATTCGGAGAAACGCTGTCTGACAGACTGTGTGAAAAGTTTGTGACAGGTGTAAACAGCCCTGATATTCAAAGAAAGTTGCTGCTCGAGTCAGATCTAAAATTAGAAAAAGCAATACAACTCGCAACTTCAATCCAGCAGTCATCAGATGCGGTGAGATCTTTAGCACCTTCAGAGATCCATGCAGTAAACAGCAGGTTAGTCAATAAACATCAACCCCATCAGAGCATTCCAACTTATGCTAAACAGCCTGCTCGTTCAAATCCTAGATCTAAATCTAGTAATAATTATCAAAAATGTCATCGATGCAAAGGTCCCCATGCATCTCATCGGTGCAAGTTCAAGTCTGCAACTTGTTATAAGTGCAGTAAGCAAGGTCACATTGCCAAGGCCTGCTTTGCAAAGTCTTCGTCTGTTGCTAAATCTAGCCAGTCAAGACAGTACCGCAACCAAAAGCAGCACTATGTTAACTCTCACCAAGACTACCTAACCCAACCAATGAACCACTCTACCTGTGAAAATGCTCAAATTGATTTGCAGCCGGATTTCAACCTGTTCTCTGTTAAATCAATAAGTCATGCTCCCATCAATGTACAAGTTAATATCAACGGTAAGAGCATCAGCTTCCAACTTGACACTGGAGCATCTCTAACAGTCATAACAAAGAAAGAGTTTGACGCTGTCACAGGAGGATCAGTGCCTCTACAGCCGTGTCACAAGTGTCTAACAACATACACTGGTGACAATGTTCCGGTAATAGGAGAGTGTATGGTTCATGTAAGTTATAATGGTCAAAGTGTTAAACTTCCTCTTCTTGTGGTTGAAGGAAATGGACCGCCATTACTAGGTAGGAACTGGTTAAGTGATCTTAAGTTAAATTGGGAGAGTATTTGTTCATTGAAGAATGTAAAAGAATCTAGTCTTACTTCACTAGATAAAGTAATATCTGAAAATAAATGTGTTTTTGGTAACTCTGGATTACTAAATGATAGAACAGTGAAGTTAAGCATTAAAGATACAAATCCAAGATACTGCAAAGCTAGAGTTCCACCTTATGCAATGAGGAATAAAATTGAAAATGAGCTAAGTAGATTGGAATCTAATGGCATCATAAAGAAGGTAGACTATTCCGATTGGGCAACGCCCATTGTGCCAGTGTTAAAGAAGGATGGTTCTATAAGAATTTGTGGAGATTATAAAACTACACTGAATAAGCAAATAGAGCTAAATAGGTACCCTATACCTAACATTGAGGAAATTTCTTTGAATTTGGCAGGAGGAGACAAATTCACTGAATTAGACTTTAGTCATGCTTACACTCAACTAGAACTGCATCCAGATTCAAAAGTCTATACGACAATAAACACACATAAAGGACTCTACCAATATGAAAGACTATGTTTTGGCATATCATCTAGCCCTGGAATTTTCCAAGCGGTCATGGACAGTATTTTTAAGGATATTCCAAATGTTTGTGTGTACTTTGACAATGTGTACATAACTGGTAAGAATGACACTGAACATCTTCAAACACTTGATAAGGTATTGAAAATTGTTGGTGAAAAAGGTTTAAAGATAAACAAAGATAAATGTCAATTCATGTTGACAGAAATTAGTTTTCTTGGTTATATATTAAGCAAGCAAGGCATCAGACCTCAACCTGAGAAAACAAAAGCCATTAAAGAAGCACCCAAACCTGAAAATACCCAACAACTAAGAGCTTTTTTGGGCTTGATAAATTACTATGCAAAGTTCATAGGAAATCTGTCTGGTAAACTATCACCACTGTACAAGCTGCTACAGAAAAATGCAACTTGGCACTGGAGTAAACAACAAGAAGCTGCTTTTAATACAGCAAAAGAGGCTTTGTCTTCTGACACCTTACTAACTCACTATGACCCAGGGAAAAGACTTGTATTGACATGTGATGCTTCACCAGATGGTGTAGGAGCAGTCTTGTCCCACATGGATGAGAAGGGTGACAGACCCATTGCTTTTGCCAGTAGATCTTTGAACCAGGCTGAGAAAAATTATTCTCAGTTAGATAGGGAAGGCTTAGGCATCATTTTTGGTGTTAAGAAATTTCATAAGTTTCTGTTTGGTAGGAAGTTCACCATCTTTACAGATCATAAACCATTGCTAGGTTTATTTGGAGAAAACAAAACCCTACCTGAGCATGCCTCACCAAGAATTCAAAGATGGGCTATCACACTAACTGCATACAATTATGAATTGAAATATAAACCTGGATCTGAGAATAGTGCAGATAGTCTGAGTAGATTACCTTTAAAAAACCAAAGCCTGAGCTATGTACCAGAAGATGTATTTGTTCTCTTCACTATCATGGATAACTCCAATATAGATGTGAATAATATTAAAAGAGAAACACAAAAGATGAGTGCTTAATAAAAGTATCTGATTACTGTAAGAATGGTTGGCCTGAAGAGTCTGTGAATGATGAATTAAGGCCATATTAAATAAGAAATAAAAACCTTTGTGAAGATAATATAAAAGATGGAGAAGATGCAGTCCATTATCAGTCAGAGTTGCCTAAACAAAGTATTTGTAACTTAATAAATGATTATGGTGATATGGCAATTTCAAATGTTTTAAAGAGAATACATTAGTAAGAAAGAATGTGATCATCAAACAACTTTGCTAACATCATTAGCACTTACAGAAACTAAAAGGGTAACATCAAAAGAAGAAAAAGATTTTTGCCATTTAATACACCCACTTCAAATACTGGATCACAGTTGCAAAGTGATATGGTCCAGAATATTACTCATAAACAGTATTTTTAGTTACCAGGAAAGCACTATCAGATTACCTGAGAAAATTGATCAATCAAAGAAATCTATGCCAGTTAAGGATCTGAATAATAGCATAATACTTTCAGATGCCAATTCAAAAATAGTTCCATTAAATCATGACAAAACATTCATTGAAAGAGAATTTGGTGTTAATGAGAATGTGTATCTAAGAAACTATGGGAGAAAGGAAAAATGGATACCAGGTCAAATTGTTCAATGTACAGGACCTGTGCCTTATAAAGTTAAAAATAACTTGTGCAGATAATAAGTGTGAATCTGTCAATCCCACCAAGTCTGATCAGTTCACACCAACTCAGTTTGTTCCACAACCAAGTTCTGTTGATATGAGTGAATCAAGTTGTCTGGAGTCAGAAAATGTAAATTCTGGAGTTAATGATTTAAATCCTAGACCTCCTGAGATAGAGAATCCAGATGGTCAGAATCTTGAGTCACCAAATCAGAAGCCACTGAGAAGGTCAAGCAGGACAATCAAAGTCCCAAATAAGTTAGACCTATGATTCTAAAGGTCAAAAGGACTTTGACATTATTGTTTTGTATTTTGATTATGTTGTGGCATATTGTGCATTGTTTGTAAGGATGTAATCTACCATAATGTTCATGTTACAATATAATTGGTGATTTTAGGATACTATCAATTGTTCTATTGAGAGATGTGTTATTGTGTTCTAAGGGTAAAGGGATGTAATAGATTGAGTTAATTGTGAGGTCAAGGGAACTCACTCTCTGTATTAGTATTATATTTATATTGTTATCTTGAGTGATGTCCCTTACATGTTGTTATCTATAAATAGTTCTCTCTCGCCATTTCTCTCTCTCTTTGCAACATGGCGTCTGTACATAATAAAGGCTGTTAATAACCAACGCGGCTTCTCGTCAGTCATTACAATCCACGTCATTGGTACTTCATCAACATGCTACAAATAGCGAAACAATAAACAATATAACTAAAATCAGTTATGTAAAATAAATAAACAGTTTTAATATATTATTTAACATTATATTATGTTGTACTTTAAAGCTCCATTCTTATTTTTATTAATATAACAAATAACAATCACGGGTTTGAAAGAAATATTGAATTTTTTTTTAACAAAGCGAAAACTTTAATATTGTGTATTGTCAATAAACTCGTTATATTAGCTTTTACAGATTGATTTATTGATTATCAATATCCACCTATACATCTCTTCATATATATATATATATATATATATATATATATATATATATATATATATATATATATATATATATATATATATATATATATTTCTGCTTCTGACACAGGGTTGCTTCGGTCGTCGTTTGGCAGTTTTTCATTAAATCGTTTGTTTTGCTCACATACCTAGTGTTTTAATTTCAATGTCTTTAGATTTTATACTGGCCAGAATATGTGTGTAATCTTGTTTTGGTTCGTCAGACACGTAGCGACTCGGGCAGCTTGAGCATGGTTTCTGTCTCTTGCAGCACCACTGGATGCTCTGGCCTGTCGGTGACCACCAGGCATAGAGCTGAACTGTTTATTCTAGTTGTCTCTGTACATGATAACGTGTGGTTTTTCCTTTACTATATGTATTTGTTTGTGAATTTCAGTAGCATATCGCTTGTCATATTGATGATGTTGTTTTGTGTCTCTGGTGTATTAAGTGAGGTTTGCAACATGCTGGCTATTCAGCTAACATCTTTTGGTTAACACTGGCTATGTGTCAATCACATTCTATACAGACAAGTACTCAAACTGGAAAACATGTCAAATCACTTATGTCCAGTGCTAGCTGATGACATGTGTTGTTTTTCCCTTAATTCTCATTGGCTGGTTTAAAAATAACTTTGAAATTTGTGGTTTTACGAGGGTAGAGCGGTGATGTTGTTAACACGGTTTTTAGCAGCTGTTAGTTTTATGTTAAAGCAGCCGTTTACCCGCAATAACATTTAGCACATATTAAAACAACTTTTTATCGATCATTTCATTCATTGTCAAGGTACAATTTCAACTAAATAGCAGCTACGATTGATGTCGTTATGTAGCTACGTAAACACAGCATCAACACTTCTTTTGTTGCATTCTTTGTGATTATACCGTAATGTTTTAACCCGATCAAAAAACTGAATCTTGAAAACTAATTATTTCATTGCAGCCGATATATAAAAATACTGTAATGGTTTAAAATGATTAATGCCCAGATTTAAAAAAAAAACACTTTTATTGCAGCGTTTGTGCTAATTCCGTTAAATTATAGAGGATCCTGATTCTTGAAATAAAATCATCCCTTAATTCGAACCTTGTGCATTTAAAACAAAATTATTTACAAAACTACAGAATTAGAAGAAAAATGCTACATAACATTATAATATAAAAACTCTAGATTTTAACTAGACAAACACAAGCTTATAGCTCTCTTTTCATTGTGTTAAAATTTTTTTAAAGATTTAAGAAAATGAGTGAGATATCGAAAAACGTATAAAAATTTTAAAGATACATATATTTTATGCAATTCCAAAACATTCCACGTTTCTACAAGTATATATTTATTTTTATTCTGTCTCTCACTTCTTCATTAATCTAAAAAGCTATTAGGTAGATACAACTTTATCTAAATTGTGTTTGTATACTGTTTACCTAATAATATGTATTTTAGTTTTTTTTCGACTTGAATTTTCAAGTCTCTAGATAATTTATATGTTTGAATTGCTTCACAAATTAAATAAATAAAGTATGCACTAATTGTACTGTAAATGTTTGAAGAAATATATAGTTTGCTATAATAAATTACAGGTAATAAAAAAAATTCTAAAATAATTTAGAAGTTTTATTTTTTAAATATAATAAACAAAGTAAAAATAAATATTAAACTTTACAGTGCTAATTTTTTCTGATTAACATAACAATATAGGAAAATGTTTTCAATTTAAAACTTTAATACTAAAATGCTGTTAACATGGATTAACTCCACACAAGTTTAGAACAAGTACATTCGCACGACAATAAAATTTTGCGTGTGATGGTGTGAAATATTCTTGCTGAAGTGTATAGTAGGCCTAGTAACAAAAAATATTCTCTCGAGTTTTAACGCGAGCACTATGTCGGAGATTGTCGTACAATAGGGACACGTTGGGATACTAAATTCTATAACTAACCCGAATCAGGAGCGTCAATCGGTACCCCGACAGTTGTATGACCTGAAGCGTACAGGCTTCCCTATCAGTACTAAGGTGTATACATTAGTATTATAGAGCGCCCTATATTATTGAGACTAAACCAACCAGGGGACGAACCCGGCGACCTTGCGGTAGTGTAACCGATGGCTTCTGAGAGCGCCTGGCTACGACCCTAATACATGGTCGGTCGTCGAGATGATATAACTCGTGCCTTTGAGATGATCTACCTCATTATTACATCTGGGCCGTCGAGATGATCTACCTCATTATTACATCTGGGTCGTCGAGATGATCTACCTCATTATTACATCTGGGTCGTCGAGATGATCTACCTCATTATTACATCTAGGTCGTCGAGATATTATATCTCACTATTACACTCGTGTTTTCTGGGTCGTCGAGATGATCTACCTCACTAATACGTTAAGATGTGGCTTGCTCAACCCTCGCCCTTAAAACTGGGATCTAAGACATATAGCGCCGGGTTTGTTTACATTTTAACAACTCAGTTCATTCCCTACCATCCGGGCTCATGAGGCTTGTAATCTGGGGACGGTCACCTATCTAGGAAAGAAAATTCCTAAATAAAACAGAGATGGGGCCCAAACAATTACCAAATTAGGATTCCTTTAAGCTACTCTTGCAACACTTCTAGTAGATTATGTTCAGGTTTATTTCATTATGTATATATAATAATGTTGTTCTATGTTCGACACTAACGAAAATCTTTTAATTACAATCTTCTTTGTATCAAAGGTTTGGTTTTTCAATATGTCGAGAGCACTTAATTAAGGAACACTTAATTAAGCAAGGTATTTATAGTATGGAAAACTAAGATTCTGGGACTTTTCTAAAAATAATACTTGTTACCGGGTCACTATTTAAACTTCGCTGTCCATTTAAAACAATCATATTTCTGGCTGAAGATAGGTAATTATAATTGTTTATTAGGGATTATTAGTTTAATAATCATTCTCGCTTTTTATTCGGTGGGTAGTGGGTGATGGTTGGAATTTACTGATGTTTGTGACTATGATTTACTATGTGAAAGGTAATTTAACATAGGCGTATACTAGTGTTGAAGATGTAGTTTTAGGGCCCGCCGATTAAACTATGGTGTAGTTAACCTCGACGATTAGAGTGTTACAACGCAATATATGCCATTTATTACGTATAAGGCACAATATTTACCTTAAAGTACAGAGAAGTGGCGTAGCTACCATAAAGCTAGCGTAAGCAAGGCATAGGGGCCAACGGCACTTTGGGGGCACTTTTGCCTCTTCAAAAAAAGTAAAACGTCGCATTGAAATTTTAATATTTGTTTAAAAAAATAATTTAAAAAAAAAGAAAAATTCAGTTTATTTTCTATAGTAAAAATAATTTAAAATCTCCAAAAAGGACCCAAGTCCTTTCTTACTTTAGTGGGATTCAGTGGGGGTGTGGGGGGGGGGGGGCGTCGAACAGTGCTCATTAATAATAATTTTACTACAGGCGTTGTCGCATTGAGAGAATCAGCCTGTACATGAACTTGAACTTTGGCTATTTTGTAAGATCGACATCCAGCACCCGTAAATCTACATGCATCGCTACAAACCTCAACTGACTGGGAAATTCCCTACCCCATCATACAGACCTACTCAATGCTTTCATGCAGCACACCCTAGTGCGTCTGAGCAATAGTGTGGACCAACACGCACCCCCACAACAAAGATCCAAAAAATATCAGTTTTATAAAACAAGATCACTCGACTAAAAATACACAATTTGTAACGCGTTGATGAAGTGCTTACAGATTGCTTCTTTACCGTGGTATGTGAGCCTATATAGCAGGAAGGTTAGTTAGTATACATATTATTTAACATTCTACTCTAATCGGTAAGGAGATTTTTATGTGTATGATGGAATTCTTAAATTTCACTATTTGTAGATTTGCCCATTGGGTCATTAAGTTAGCCATCCTAAGATTCGAACATACAGACGCAGCTAAGATAAATCCCAGAAAACTTATTAATCATTAAAAAAAATTAAAAGTAAGGAAAAAAACCACAGATCTAAATAATTTATGAGAAATTTTTTAAAAAATTATTTGGTTAGTGGCGTCACAATGCCGGGTGTTAACCTTACGTGTTTACTAAAGAAGTCACCACATCGTACCCAATTTAGCATTTTCGGTGGGGTGTCATCCCTCGCTCACTAATCTTTTTTTAGCTTGATACAACTTAGTTTTGCTAGTAAATTTTGCAAGGTTTTGTCATGGTGTCAATCCTAAATGTTGACATCCGATGCGGATCGCACCTTTGACCCCGCCTTATAACGCTACTGTGTTTCTTTACTTAACAAATTAACTGTAAGACTGTAACATTTTTATAAAATCATATAATAATATAATAATAATATAATAATATAGTATAAATACAAAATCAGGATGTATTAAATATAAAATATAAAGTGTATTTATATTATTTAAAAAAATCCTCCTTCTTAAGTAGCAGTTGATTTCTTCGTTTAAATCCATTGTAGCCTGACGGCTGACGAAGGGGCCCACTGATAATTTCTGCATCGGGGCCCGAAGGCCATTAAAATTAAGCACATCATTTTTAAGAGAGAGAGAGAGAGAGAGAGACGATTACATTAAAAAACTATGTGATAGTCTTTACACATTGTGCAATTTAATTTTATAATATGCTAGAATCATTAAAAGAGTAAAGTTACGAATCTCAAATCAATGGGAGATTTTCAAGTTAATCAATGCAGTGTATTATACATATATGAATGTATGTATATTATACGTTTCGTCACTAATCAATTGGTTTTATGAATTTCACTATAATACCAATTTTTTAAAGAAATTGAATGCATTCAATTAAAATATTTTTTTTAATACAGCGTCTATGGATCTCCGATGAACGGTTTCAAATCGCATCCGAATTTTATGACTATATACTGTATATACAGAAACATCGCATCGCACCATTCTGGGGCAGAAACCTCCACATGAGTATTCTCATTAACTTCCCAAAGCTCCAAGGTGATCAAAAAAAAGTGTAGTAATGCATATAAGGCACACAAACAAAAACTCCGACAAACATATTAAGAGAGAGAGAGACAGCGAGAGAGAAAGAGAGAAAGTGAGAGATGCATAGGTGGATATTTATAATCAATAATTACATGTGTACAAAAACATAAAATAACAAAATAATGTCAATGTTAATTGCAGTAAAAGCAAATTTAACGAGTTGTGGTGGGGGAGTATATCGACAATACATCATATAAATTATAAAAGAGTTGAATTATAAAGAAAACTCAATATCGTTTTCAAACCATGCATTGTTATATATTCAATTTAAAAAAAAAAGAATGGATCTTTCAGCGAAAACATAAATATAATATTTTAAAATATTTTAAAACTGTTTAATTTAATAACTGATTTTAGTTATATTGTTTATTGTTTCTGCAGATTATAGGAAAGTTTATAAGGTACTAGCTAAACGGCAATGTTCAAGACATATTGAATAATATCGGGAAAACTTCATATACAGGATTTTACGTGGCACTAAAAATAACATTATGACGAATCGCCATTTTCAATTCAACATAGCCCTATAGGAACTGTTGAGGAAGGTATGTACTTTTTATTTCTCTACCTAGTTTTATTAATGTAGTTGATTCAATTGTAAATTATTGCTGAATGTAGTTATTAAAAGAGAAAGGGGAAGCTCTAACTCCAATTTATTAATGACATTTTTTTAAACACTAAAAACATTAACATCAAGATATATTACGTCATAGTATGGTTGTATGTGTTATAACTTAAGAATATAAGTATGCAAATTATTAAAATAAAGTAACAGACATAAAAATAAATGTGTGTAAAAATTTTCGATTGAAATAACACGAGTTAAACATACATTTTATATTGACTAAGTAAAGAAAAATTGAACGCACATCATGAAACGTCGACCTGTCTGCACACACGGAATTCCACATTGATACATTTTTTTTAACTTTTTAAATCGGCCTACAAAATAGCAGATTTTATATTTTGCTTTATACACATGAGTCAAAATTCGGGACGAAAGAAAATGTTATTGAAAATTAATATATATTAAAATTTAGTTTATACTCAGCACCCCCCCCCCCTTACCACACACTCTAAAAGTTTCTCTGTTTGCCTTCCCCTCCTCTCTGTGAATCCCCCCCCCTCCCCATCGCTAAGATCCTCGTATAGGCTAACAGTATAGGCTTGTCAATCGGGAAAACATCAGATTACACGATTTGTTCTAAAAATATCACATGTGTTTATTTTATGTTTCTCCCTAGACACATAAATTTTCACACTGACGATCAAAAATGAATACGCAAAGAAAAGAATAAAGACATTGGAACGAATTCGGGCACAGACAATATAAGAAGTTATTTATCAAACGATTTAGACATAATAGATTCTATATAAGTTCGGGAAAACCGTAGATTAACAAACTTACGTGGTACTAAAAATAGCACTCTGTGAACGATCGTCATTTTACATGAACATGGGCCTAAACGAGCTTTTGCTGGCTGTATGTAATTATTATATCTCTTTCTATTTATATTAATTTAATAAGTTTTATTTTTAAAAATAGTTCCTAACTTTAAAATAAATAGGCCACATTGAATAAGATAAACTAAAATATGCTTTGATTTATTCTTATTAAGTTATGTCAAACACAAATTATCAATCTAATATACATATATTGGTATATATCGTATGTAATTAACATATTAACATATAATTTTAATGTTTAGCTAGCAGTTGCACGTAGTCAGCTAAACTGTTGTTTTAATTAGGTGGGTGTCGGATGGGTAGCTACTGATTTTTGCGACGCTGAAAAATTAAAATCGTTCATGAATGTTTTTTTTTTTTTGCGGAAAGAAGTGTAGTTTTATGGGGTGGGGATTAAAGTAGATAATGACGTTCTGACGCCAGTTTATTACAGAAGGTTTTTTAACCACTAGAAACAATAACATCAAAATATATATATTATATATATTATATATATAATATATTGTATATATATATATATATATATATATATATATATATATATATATATATATATATATATATATATATATATATATATATATATATTAATACTAATAGTTTCGCTGTCTGTGTATCTATCTATTTGTGTATATATCTGACAAGAACGCTCTAGAGAAAACACAAGCAATTTAAAAACTTGCACAGTGAAACGAAAACGAAATATGACGTCGTATTGAGCATAGGGTAAAAAATAATCTCAAGCCGGAGAGTGCACACAGTAATATGACGTCATTGATTCTCGAGTAAACATTGAATAAAAAAGGCAATTTGGTCTAATCTAAATGGTTTGCGTGAAGAGCTTCTTTCATACAATTCTTCGGGTAGGGGCGAAGTCCCACCCCCGCGTAAGAACGTCTGAGCCCCCCCCCCCCCTCCCCAACTCAAAAGAAATTTCTTCATCGATACTCTATAATAAAATTACCGCCTAATTAATGTGTCTAATCTAAAAAGTGGTTTTCTTGCAATTTCTTTAATGCAATTCTTCGGGTAGTGGCTAAGCGCGACACCAGTGTTTCTTTCAGACTTTTTCCTCTCTTCCGGTAGGGGCGAATCCCCGCCCAGATTCTTCCTTTAGTTTGTATGATCTACAAATGCGACCAGTGTTTCTTTCAGACTTTTTCCTCCCCGGAGAGGGGTGGGGGTACTTGAAATTTTCGGGGGCGGGGGTAGAATTTTCTGGGAGGGGGCGGACACTGGAAAAATTATATAATTATATTTCGTTGCATGGGACGGTAGACATGCTTTGGGGTGTGTGTGGGGGGGGGGGGGGGGGGCTGAGCCCCCTCCTCCCAAGTAGAGTTGCCTGAAAGAAACTCTAAATGCGACTTTTGTCATGAATGAGATTAGGTGCATGGTTTAGGGATATGCCTATAACTATATTTTGTATAAATTAAACTACCGATTCTGGATAAAAATCCGTTTTCAATGTCATTTTTCGATTTCGGTTAAATTGAATAAAGGTGGTGATTTTGGTTTTGGTTTTAGTTTAGAGAAAAGAGACAGCATTATCAACCTAGCGCCCGTTGTATCCTTCCTCAACGGGCCATTTTTCTCGTACGTATATATATATATATATATATATATATATATATATATATATATATATATATATATATAAATATCAGTAAATCTTAGTAAAGTTGTATATATTATATATTATTCGTTTGTAGATGATTAAATAAAGTAACATATTTAAGGAAATTTGTGTACTATTTTACCTGTAGAGAATAACTTATACACATCATATTGACTAAGTAAAGAAAATTGAATACCTATTATTAAGCTTCGACCTATCTGGAAACACGAATTTGACTTTGTGAATTTAACTGTTTAAACCTTATTAAATCTGCATACACAAAAACTAAAGATTTTAAATTGTTTTAGAGCGAATTTTTGTATAACTTTACAAAATGTTGTCAAAGGTCAGTGCTACTATAGGTATGTTGCTAGCAAATTGTATTACTTTATTTGATCAAGCTGTGGATCTGCTTTTATAAAAAACAGTTTGTTTTTAAGTTTTGTTCATGGTTTGCCAATAACTGAACTGAAACTTTTTAATACGTTTAATACAGATGTGTTATGCGAATTGTTGTTATTTTGGAAGGAATCGAGCTTAATGTCAAGCATTGTGTGGGAAAGATTAGATCTAGATTTTATTTGAATAGGATTTCAATACATCCAATGCTCTATAAATTATGAATAGCCTCAGTCAACTTACTAATGGGAAGTAGATTCTAGATTCTATGTCTTTAGGTCTAGATGTCTAAATCTAATGTGTCAGAAGCTATGTTATGGGTATAGGGCTAGGCTATAAATCAATCAGAATGTAAGTCCACTAGTACTAAGTAGGAAAATCTAACAATCAGAAGTCACATCATATGTTTCCTATTCCCTGCACCTATTTTGTATTCTTAATTTACACACACACACTCAAAATACTTTATATTCTGGTGAATTTTCTTGCTACAGTTTTTTGGCTTGTTTTTCTATCTAATATGATATTTTTATTTCTTAGAAAAGCATGAGACATAAAAGAGTGCTCTAAAAAATAAACCATAGAAACTTTTGAAAATAATTTAAACTATACAATGGAAAAAAAGCATTCAAATTTTTTAATTCAATAAATTGTAAATATAGCATCTTAGATGTATCTTAGATACAATTAAACAAAAGCCCAACTATTGTTTAAGTACCTTTAAAACTAAATTGCTATATGATGATTTTGTCATCAGTAGGGCTTCTTTTAAAAAAAGTATAGACATATAGACTATATTTTTTATGTATGCATGTCACCGTCAGCATATTCACTTCTTTTGCACTGTCTAATGGTGCATAAAATATTGTCTACTATTTATTTTAAAAGTCTACTAAATATTTCAAATTGAATTTAATTCTTAAAATATTGGGTTATTCCTTGTTAGTTTGTTTTTAAATTGTATGTAGTTTTCTACCTCTCATTTTTGTTTAAGAAATAAAACAGTTACATTTTTTTTCAGATCTGAAAGTACAAAAATTGTGACAGCTGTGTGTATTTGTTCTTAAAACATATCTTTTTAAACAGAAAACAGTGTAGGCCTACATTTTTTGGTAAGTGTTTGAATAATTACAAAACTATAAGCTTACATTGATCAGACATAAAGGATTAATTTTGAAAGGTTACATCTGAAGTTCTGGATATAATACAGAATATCATTAGAAATATCATATACATAATTTATTAATAACTGAAAGACCATTACAAATTTAACTAAATAATGCATATCTTTTAATTCCATTTTTCGTTTCAATGATTAATTGTATTTAACTTGTATGTATCTTACAGGACAATTGCAGGTTTTTAATAAAGCACTTTGAATGTCTAAAGCAACACATTTCATGGAAAATTCCAACAAAAAGCCTGAATTCTCCACGATTACAGGTAATGAACAACTTTATTATACATAAATTAAGTGTCTGCTCAGTAATTTAAGGGAGAATTAATAAATCTTCTATAAATGTGAGCTAATCTAGCAATACAATTATGTTTTGTTATAGTTTTATGTCAACAGGTAGAGGTATACTTTTATGTTTAATTATTCAGAAAAAAATTAAAATGTTTTTTGTTCATTTTAATGGGTTTGCGTTATTATATCTTCCTGTAAGTAAGGAAAACTAACATACTTATAGTTTTGTTTTCAGATGTAGTGCATATAAATCTGTGCTAGCATGCACATTATATGTATTAAAATAATATGTGACTTTTATAGTATAGAAATATTTATTTGTTTTAAACAGTTTAGAAAATGTTCCCTTGTTCTGTAAGAAAACCATTAATTTCTTTTTAAGATTTATCATGCTGTGAAAACCCCAACAAAGCTAGACACAGTTACAAAGCAGGTGTGTTTTGTCCAGGTAAGAAAAAATAAATATAAGCTGAATATAATAAATCTAAAATTATACATTTGTGCTAGTTTAAATAAATAAAGCATAGCTAATTAATTAAATTAAAAGAATTTTATATAATTTTTAAAGCTATTTTAGTCAGTTATTAGTTTCCCCTATTCCTGTAGGAAATCATGAAGCTGAGATGTGCTATGGAGGAGAAGCTGATCTACACAAACATGTTACTGGTTGTACAAAGAATCCAGGTCACAAAGATTTTATACCTCTTAAAGATTTCAACTCAAATTGTCTCCCCTCACGTTACCATGACGACGACCTCGTGTTTAAGACAATCAAAACAATGGCAGCCCTAACTGTCCAGGTAAAGACTAAATTCACCAGTCTAGAGAGACCAGAGTTTTACCCAGGCACTCAAGTTCCATATCCATGTTATAATGACAGAGGAAGTCACGTGATGAGGTTAGGGACGGGGAGGGTGTGCCGTGTGGATAAGTACAAGGAGAGGGACAGAAAAACTTGTCATTGTGCCAAGTGTCAAGTCTCTGCCACACCCAGCAAAGTGTGGGCGGAGGTTTGTGTGATGACAGCCAAACACGTGGTGTTTGATGACAGTGAGGCGAGACAGACCAGGTGTGTTTTAGGTTTCGATGACAATAAAAGTCCAGTGGTCAGTCTTGATGGCTGGGTGGTGGAGGTGGGTGGGTCAGACATTGAGAGAGACTTGTGTAGGTTGAGATATGTGACATGTGACTTAAAGTTGATTGATGAACTGCTCAAGATGTGTCGGCGCTTTGATGGTCTGTGGAGGGAAGTAAGAAACAAATACAGGAGATTTGATGATGTGGACAAGTTGACCGTTGTAGTGTCACATCCTCATGGCTGTCCTAAACAGGTCTCTGTAGGACAATGGACACACAAACATGAGAGGGATGATGATAATGATATTGATGATTTGACTTATATTATCACCTCGACCAGGTACTGGTACACAACATGTACATGTCCTGGCTCCAGTGGAGCGCCTGTCTATAGGCCGGGATATGACAAGTGGCCGTATAACCATCCCCACAGTGGATGGGACTCTGAAGGAAATTATAGTGGGGAGAATGTGGACTGATGTAGCTGTTAGTTCTCTCCCCTTGTCTACACAATGTAAACAAACAAAATGGCGGAACATTTCCCGTCATTAAGCAGTTTGTTTGTAGACTGGCATGTCTTGTAAACATTTTATTACATTTAAATGATTAAAACGAATGTTTTGATTGATTTAAACCGTTTAATTCACATTTACATTGAAGGATTTAAGAGGTTTTTTTGTTACAAAAGTTTTCAATAATCTGCTTATACTTTTTGTCGGCAAATTGTTGTCATATAGATTTCTACCTAGATCTATAAGCTGGATATTACCTGTAAATAAAATGTAACCTACCTATCAAATGTCATATTTAAACTGTTTGTTTTTCTTTACAAAATGTTCACACTAAGGGACATTAAATGGTAAAAGAAAATGTTTTTCTTCTGTTGTTATTTTAATCGTTGTTGTCTGTCAATGTCTGTTGATGTTTAAGTTGTTGTTAAACAGCTCATGTTGTGATGCTGACGTACGCGCTAGGTTGTCATGGGTTGTAAGTTTAAAGTTTACAACAAAGTCCATTTGTTTATGCCTAATGCACCTGTAAGACTAATTTAAATGAGATAATTTGAAACAAAAACGGAATTCTAATCATTTAAAAATATTTCTACACATCACAATCACATACTATATTTAGATATTTCGAAGCTTCTAGACCTGCTCCAAAAGAAAAATGAAAAAAAAATAGTTTCATGCTGTCATTGACTGATATTTGTGTAAACATTGTTGTCATTATAATTGACTAGAACTCCTTTAACAAACCTTGAATGTTATAGTATAAGACAACTTTTATAAAAGTTGATAGATCGGCAGTGATAAAACAACGAGTGTTACTTTAAATCATAGTTTTCAAACATGAAAACTGTAAAGCAGGGCATTATTTGGTAACTGAAGAAATGGGATTAAATGGTCGAGTAAAATAGTACGCGCATTTTGTCCCCAGAGACAAGAGTTTGGTCCCCAGGTTCGATTACCTTTCTTGATGCACAGATCTGATTTGTACCTGGACATGTTTGGAGTAAAATATTTCTGCTGGGTGTTCCGTGTGGACTCAATGACATACTAAGTCATGGGTATAACACCAACACATGAACTCTACTTTCTCTGTCGAATTGATCGCATGATATGCAAGCTGGCTTTACTTTGAAATTGCAAGTCAATTTAAATATAATATGTAACACATTGTTATACACAACTGTTATACCAATTCACTTATTTTCGAATATCGATACATTTTCAGTTATAGCTTGAAGATGAATTTGGGGACAATATCGGTTTCATGAGTTTACTCTCTGTTAAATAGTTTTATTAAATGATAAAATAAATGTATGAAATAAACATCCTTGGAAAAAAGCTAAGCTATAAATACTTCGATCTCTAAATTGGAAAAAACTACTTTTTTGGTCAAAGGGAAGTAACAATGAAATAAAGATTCAATGTCAAGTAATTACATAGTTGTTTCCCTGTTTATTAATTAAATTAAATTTATGAAATTTTTATATTACACAATAAATTTTTTTAACAGTTATTTGAGTATCAAAATGCGCCTGTCTAACACAGATACAAGTTGGCATCATCTGTTCAACAGAATTCGTCACAAGTCAGGATCTCAAGCAATAGATAAAGTACTGAACTGTTAGCCGAGTCATCCTCTACCTAGGTGATGACTGTGAGCCCCAAACATTACAATTGCGGTGTGTCACCAGCAGTAGATAAGGCCAACCTTGCGGTGTGTCACATATGTGTAAAATTATGTGTAGAATTCTTAAATTGTGTAAAGCAGCTCATTATATTATTTTAAAAGTTGTAAGTAATTCAAGTATAAGATCTTAATCGTAAATATGAAATGTCGTCTACATAAGTGAAAACATAGTTAAGATAAATCATGACCAACGACATTAATGTAAAGTACCACTTACATGTATAAGAAATCGATCAAAATTCATAAGAAACCTGTTGACATAATGTAGTACTTGAAATGTGAAATTTCGTCCACGTTACTAAAAGCTATTGGCTTTTGAGAAACATTAGAGTAAGTACAAGTTCCGCTTACTAGATATCACTGAAAACCTTCTACAGATGTACAAATTTGATGTAATTCCTAAATATTAAATTTTGCTTACCCATCTTATAAGCTACTCAAGTTATCGTGTTCATAGACAGGCAGAAATTGACAAATTGCAAAACCAAGGTTTTTTGCTCGGCACGGATGCAAATCGTCAACCTTTTTTAAATTCACGATTTATATATATCGTACGATTACAATTTAAGGTTACAAGATACACTTGTTTTCGATAAATTTTTAATTATGCTTCCCAAAATTTTTATTTCTTTATTCGGTACTAATACCTTTTTTCTATCTAACCCGAACATTTCGGACTTCTACAGCTTACGATTATCCGTTTATTGCGACGTAAAATATGGTACCCGAACGGTAAGTTTTCACATTACTACGCGGATAGCGGCTATCTTCGATCGAGTATTACATCATCTATTGCCTGCGAGGCACCATAAACTTTACAACAATCTATCGGCAAAGCACTCGTGTACCCGCTGGTGTAGTGACAGGGGCGGAACTACAGTGCCGCCAGACCCCGCAATGGTTGTTTGTAAAAAGAATACTGTAGCTGCGGTTGGGTTATTTTTATTCTATAGACACCATCCGACGCTCTTGTATATTCTTTATCCCTTTGTTTTTAAACCATTGTGCAAGCCGAATCCTCCTTCACCTACAATCAAGCACACGCTGTTTTCGGCAAAATTCTTTTGAAAAAAAAAATCCATTGCGCGAGAGACCACTTCCATGTCTTATTTCCCTTTTTAAAATTGTCAAATATTAGTGATCATAAGCTCATATTAATCGATGTGTACTAAACAAATAAAAAATAAATTAGTTCTTCTAATTATCATTTTTTAAAAATACATACTAAAGAATGACATGGTACAAAAAAGGAAATTTATTTTAAATTAATAACATAAATACAAAAAATATATAAATCCATAACAGGATAAACCATTACACATACAAAGCTTTCATGTTTCATATTCTTTTGACCGGCTCGATGATCGGAAATATTACAGCAGACATAAAATAAAAGAAGAGGTTTTCAAACAGACTGAAGGACTCACACACAATACATATTGTTATCAGCCATCTTGTTTCTAGATAAACAAAATAATCGCCTGTCTTGTTCGTTTCCTTTATTTGCTTATACTCTTCTATTTGATGTTTTAAATTATACAACAACATTTATGTTAATAATTGAAACTTTGCAAAAAAATGTACTGTTGATTGTCATAGGAGCACTATTAAACACTGTTTGGTACGTTTTATACTAAGCTGAAACAGTGCATCATGGACATGTCAGTCAGTGTGAGTGAAGACTGTACGAAGTCCATCCACTTCTCCCCCCTCAACCCCTTCTCGCTATTCAACCAACGACCAGTTTATAATCTTGTTACATCATGTTAAGATAGGCTTGAACGTGTTCATCAGACTTTACATCGGACTGTAAACGACACATGTGTTAATGTGTATGCCCTTCGGTCCGTGTAGGGTTTGCTAGCAACTAATGTAAATACTAGATGGATAGCTGATAAGCATTCATTGTACGGAAACAAAGTGCTTGACCCTATCTACAGAGATGTGTTATTCACGGTTGAATAACCATACGTAATCTATGTCTCATTCAGAGGTGTAGGCTATTATTAAAAGGCAATAATATTGTGAAAGCTAGAATTCAATTACGGAAATACTTTCTATTGAGGTGAGAAGACCGGCTAACAAACAAAACTTAATCTGGATTGATGATAGCTGTTCTGATAATAACATGCGATGGATAGGTTGTGTAATTTTTGTACATAAATGTACGTAAAAAATTTGTATTAAAAATTAAATACCAGGTATCGCAATGAATAAACGTAGAAAGGAATAAACGTAGAAATGTATAGTTTAGTTTGAGAAATCTAAATTCTTCATCAGCTTTTAAAAATCATAGAGGTTTGAAAAGGTGATAGTTTTCATACCTTTCCGTGGTTTCCATGCCAATCATTACTGCTATTGGCGACTATATATTATTTTTGTCTATAGGTTAACAACTATTAACATATGAATTTATTAAACACCCAGAAATGTGTTATATAAAAAAATTGTATCCGTATAGTCTATCCTTAACAGGTGAACACATAGTGTTTAACAGGTGAAGAGAGTGTTTGACATTTGCACACATAGTGTTCAATATTTAAAGACATAGTGTTTAACAGGAGAAGAGAGTGTTTAAGATTAGAACACAGCAGAGGCGTAGCGACCCTTCCCGGCGCCCGGGGACATACTTTCAATTTGGCGCCCCCTTGGGAGCAAATTTTCGATTTGCACCACCCCCCCCCTCGAACTTTTCATTTGCACCACCCCCCCTCTCAAACTTTCGATTTGCACCCCCCCCCCCTCGAACTTTTCATTTGCACCCCCCCCCCCTCAAACTTTCAATTTGGCGCCCCCCCTAAGGTCGGCGCCCGGGGACATATGTCCCCCCCGCCCCCCCTCGCTACGCTACTGGAACACAGAATGTTTAATAGGTAACCACATAATATTTAACACATGAACACAATCTGTCTAATGTAGTCAACAGCTACACAATTATGTACTCTAACATTTTCATGTGTAAAAACAAATATAATGTGGTAAACATAAAACTACTCAATATAAAAATAAATTAAATAGTAAATCGTTTAAGTAATACATATAAAAGTGATATAGTTGCCATATATTTGTTTAATATAAGGGTTTTGTTATTCAAACATCGGCGACATTCTCATCAAGGTAGGTAGCCAATTAGTGGAGATCTTTTTAAGTAGCATGATTCTTCCAGAGTTTCTTCCAGGCATCTCTTCGGGGGGGCTCCGCCCCCCCGAAAAATTTTTACCGCCCCCCCCGAACGAAATGAAATTTGTATCATTTATATAGAAAATATATACTTTTAACAGTGTCCGCCCCCCCCCCCCCCCGAAGAAAGTTTACCGCCCCCCCCCCCCCCCCCCCGAAGATTTCAAGTGCCCCCCCGGAGAAAAAAGTCTGGAAGAAACACTGGATTCTTCATACTTGAACATCTACTTTTCACTCAATTTAACAGCAAGGACAGTAATTAAAATGATTAAACCAACTACCACGATCAACGCAATAATCAATGTCTTTCGTTTGGAACATCGTGCAACTGTTGGGATAAGCATTTGTTTGTCAGTCGTGTTAGTGCTGTAACTATAATCTCCAACTTTCTGTGTAGGTTTACTGTATTTGAGTCGCTGTCGAATACGTTTGGCGTTATCAAAGTCACGTGATGTGTATGGTGTGTACTTGACCTGTGCAACAGCAGACATCAGCTTATCAACCTGTTCTCTCACCTTATCCTCGTCTCTAGTTTTGTTGTTGAACATCACACACCTGAATTCGCATTCCTCCAAGAGAGTCCTGAAATTTCCAGACTGATTGCGAATCCAAACATCAAAACTTCCGCTCTCTTCATTGATATAATTATCCCCATACGTCATGAGAATGATCCCACACTTTCTAAAAACATCCTCCCCAAATATCGACTTGACAATTCTCACGCTTTCCTTCTCTTGGTTGGTAAATCTTGTACCTAACTTCAACACCAGGACCAAAGCCGTGAACGACCGCGAGAGTTTGTTGTTAAACATACTCTCCACATCAAGAACCAATGTCTTCATATCTCCGTTTAAATCTTCAGCCACATCCCCTATGCCAGTGCCGTCAACCACCTCTACATTGATACCGTTTACAACGCCTGAATGTTTTATCATGGTGTTAGATGTCAGAGGAAATGGTTTTCCTGGAATAATAGAGTTCCCAGTTGAGCTCGTACCATTTCCTGTTCTACCTACCAAAAGCAGTTTGTAGAAATCGGCCATAGTTTAAATTAGTTCAAATCTCCTCCAAACGTTTTAGCAGCTATTCGACCCTAAACTATAGATAATAACATATAATTCAGAACCACAAAGTTAATGCTAGACTATTTTTAAATCGATAGAAATGACTGTGTTAGGTACAGTAAATGATTGCATTTATTTCATTTTAGTAATCTTTGTTGATTTATAAAAACAATACTAATATTTTATAATCAATATTATTTAGCAGGTAGGCTAGGTACACAACTAATTAATACACAACTATGCCAAATATTCGTCTTACTACGGCACAAAATGTTGTAAACATAAAATTATAGAGCAGAGTATTGCATACAAAAACAACTACCTTACCTTCAGTGTGTATCAAATGTGTGCACTGTTTCTGCAAAAGAAGACACGATAAAGAATGTCACATTCAGACAATACCCAGCACATAATAGACAAATATAGACTAGAATTTCTTGTCGTCAGCTTTTAAAATCCCAGCTTGATGCGCCCCAGTAACAACAGGTACACGTAAAGAAAACGTGTTTGTTACCTGTAAAACATTTCAATGTCGTGTTTTCTAGGAAAACAGAACTCTAAGCTGTGGGTTGGAGATTCGTCACAGGTAATACAACACACAATACCCAGCTTAATGCTTTTTATACAGGTATCAACATTTGTCACAGTAGGTGTCTAGCAGAGAACGTACGTTGTATTTATAAACAACGTCTTCTGTTTTAACATTTCATTTTCGTGCACTCCGGATACTTGTCTACTAAATATCTGCCAACATAAATTCAAACTTTCCATCTCACTACATTTCACCAACAATTCATCTATAAAAAACACATGCCGCTTGTTTAAAATGTACACGTATGAGTTTTTCTCCACCCAGGGGTAGAGCAGGCAGTAGAAACGTCAAGTAAAATCTCTGGGGGGGGGGGGGGGGTCCTGGGACACAACATCGCTTTTCAGGTTACTTATTCCCGTTCTACGTGCGTTTTCGTGTAAAATTCATACATAGAAATGAACAATGAAAATGTAACCAATGAAGCTTTCTCTAATCCTAGTATGATTTAATGCACCTAGTCCACAACAATGTTAAACCCATTCTAAACATTAAAATCCCAAGGCATCTTTTGTGTATATATCTATATCTATATACTTAATTTTACTTGTGATTTATGACCACTATTTTTACTATTTATTGTTCAACTTTCGCGACCATCAATAACATATTTAAATATTTTCTCCAAGCTGTGATTCTGCATCTAACTGCAATCCAACTTATCGCGAAAAGTAGCTACACGAAAAACTACGAAATACTTGTGCAACTTCACATAAGTGTCGTCCATCAATGATATCCCAACATTTAGCTTATTTTAAACTCTCGTCTCACTCATCAAATTCATCAAACATATTTTAACTCCATTCTAAAGTGATACATCGAGCAATTATCCAAAAAAAAAATAATAACTAGCAGGTTAATGCACAATTTGAAATTGTCTGTGTTATTAATTAACAAAAACAACTAGCATCATAATAATTTAACAAGTATTTTAAAGAGTTACACCGTGCAACTGTGAATAAATATTCGTGTGAGCTTATTCTACTTCATAAAAGGCATTTCAATAATTTTTCGTCATCAAATTGGTACTTACTATTCTTTCGACATCGAAACAGCCGGGAACACCAACAGCAAAATATGACACACTCTCTTCTTGTCCTGTTTGATACAAAACTTGCAGTATCAAGACGACCAGAGATCGTGAAAAGATAATTTTCAGATAAACCAGTGCTAAGCTATAAATGATATACACGCAAAACTAAGCCTGTACATACGATTACAGATACACACATATTGCATTGGTGTTGTTATAACCAGTGTTTCTTCCAGAATTTATTCTCCAGAGGGGCACTTGATTTTTTCAGGGGGGGGGGGGGCAGGGGCGGTCAACATTTTCCGGGGTGGGGGGGGGGCGGACACTAGTAAAAGTATATTTTTACTGTATACATTCCATCTCTGTTCACGTTGGCTGTGCTATCTTTTGTTCGTCGCCCCTAGAAAAAAGTTATATGGAATATTTATTACGTTCATATTACTAAATTTAATTCCGGTGATCGCTAGTACTTCCATAAGCAATCGGGAGGGGGGTGGGGGGGTTTATTGTCCAGGGACTGTATGTCTTGCCGGGGGCTTTTTGTCTAGGAAATCAAAATTGGTGTCTATGTGTTGATTGGGGTTGGGGGGGTGTTCTGTACGGTGAGGTCATCATTTGACCGGACACATGTATGGTACGATCATTGTTAAAATGTGTACTGTTGACTGTTATTTTATGTGTAATGGAAACTCGTTATTGTGCTGGCCACTTGTGATTTAATCTCTCAGTATACAGTGTGTTATAAAAAAAATTATCTAATCTATTGTGATGTTCTGACACCGTTTGTTCAAAGACCTTGACACTACAGTTTATGATGGATACACTCAGGAAGCCTATTTCTAGCATAACAAGACAGGCCCTCCCCTTAAATCCACAGGACAGCAGGGGGAGAGGCAGAAAGACTTGCACACGTGACCTGGAAGAAGACACCAAGAAGATTGGATACACCTGCGGACAGTTGGAGAGACTAGCACATGACAGAGACGCCTGGAAAGCTCTTGTCAGCGGCCTATGTCCCAGAAGGAGCGACGGAAAAACCTAACCTAACGATATGATAGCAATAACTCACGATAGTGGAGAGGGGGGGGGGTAGGAGGGCACTTCGAACTATAAGGGAGATTATAGCTTAAAAAGATGGTTTACTGTCATGTCATTAACGTTATCGCTTTTTCTAATTACGGGTAAAAATCGTGCTTACCACCCAACAGCCAACTGCACACGTCTGTACCTGAAGCCAAGTCACATCGTACCGTTAAGGTGTCGACTGGCCTTTCGGTATACAGGGAAAATCTCGGTGGTCCTCTGGTAAAAAAATACCAGTCGGTATCCATGAACGGTGCTGTAATAGGCCTATCAATACTTTGATTTGTATTTGTTTTTAAAGTTTAATTTGTTGGTATTTTATTTGTTTTTAAATTTTAATTTGTTGGTATTTTATTTGTTTTTTAAATGTAATTTGTTGGTATTTTACCATTTTGCATTTTCGTTTCTTTATGTCAATTGCCAAAATCAATTTATGTAGAAAAGTTTCACAATGAAAATTTTAATCCTGGTTAGGTAGCACCTTTTAAAATTCCCCGGCCTGTTTGACACACCAATCCATCCCTTTCACCTTTAACTAGATCATAAACTTGGTCTGAGGTCAGGAGGCGTAGCCTGAGTCATGCCACCTGTTGGATATGGACTCTATAGTCAAGTCACTCTACCTTCTCTCATCTTTGGAGGTACTGAGAATGCCAAAATAAAATCAAACCTATTCTTGTGCTACGACACGTATGCTCCACTGAGTAAGTTATTGCTATTACGTGACACTCTGTAGAGAGAAGGAATTTTGCACTCCGCTTGAAGATAACCGAACGTATTTGAAACAAACTAGTGTTAAAGTTTAAAACAACATTTTAGTGTGGAATCTACTAAATCAGATCTATGGGTTAAGTTTAGGAGTATTGTTATCTATTGTTATATTTTAAGTTTGTAAAAATATACGGTTACAAAATAAATACATGATGATATATCGGTGACGTTTGTATCTGAATGAATGCGTAAGAGCAGATGTTAAGATGGATGTTGCATTATTTTTGGCGTTATAATTAGATTCGGCGTTACAGAGGTCCGCGTGTGTTACAAGCCTGGCCGCATAGCGAAAATGACCAGAGCCCCATAGCGCAACATTCAAATCTAATATACGTAGTTGTTATTTTTGGGAAATGACCCCATGCTCAATGAGGCTTACCTTAGCTATAGTTCTATAGGTGAATCTACATATGTGAAATGTTCAACTCTGACGAGCATATTTGCCTCAACAAACAAGGTTCAAATGGCAATTGAGTTATCCAAATAAGTCTTCGTCTTTTTCTTATCCCCTCCAAACACAATTAAGTATACATGTCAACTGGTTATGCGCTATGGGGGATATCGACTCCGATTTCAGCCTGCTTTCATTTTTTTAAATTTGCTTCCATAACCTTTGACCAACCAAGAACAAACTACAAGGCAGCAGTTGTTTGAATTTGGAGTTGTCTCTCCTAGAAGAGTGGCTGAACCCTCCTCTGTCCGAGGGTTCGAACTCAAGACATTTGGTTCAGCAACCATGAGCTTTATCGACCCCAACCCCCCCCCCCTCCCCCAACCCCCTCTCCCCAAGATAAGTGAGGTATGAGTAAATTAAAGCTGATATTTTCCATAAACAGGGTTTACAAAATATGTGAAAGATAAAAGCTAAGCTACACGTTCAATAACACTTGCGAAAAAACATGTAGCATTTATTTCTCAAATTTGGTGCTTGACAGGCAATGTGAATGTAAAAAAAAATTGTTACAAAACAATCACCTACAATAAATAGCTTTTTATTACAAATTGATCCTCAATAAAACGTAAGTAGTGTAGAAATAGTGAAGTTTTTTTTTTTAAATCTCATTACAAAAAAATATTATATACATACAATTTTATATGTACCAGCCCTCACACAAATTATCATTAGTAAAAAGGATCGTGAGGTACTGAGTTTGTACATTTTAAATTACTTTGTCTTCGTAAATAAAGTCGCATTTACTTTCTCTAACTTAAGTCCTGGATCGGAACTAGTGACTTTCGGGCTATCAGTTGTATGTACTGGTCCCCGACCATTGTGTTTCCCAAAGCTAACATTTTTTTTAAAATCTCCAGAAGTTTGTCCAGCCATTAAGCTTTCGATTATTTTGTTCTTGCTGTTGCCGCTGTTCACACATGTTACTCTGCAATCCTATCACTTTATCTGTAAATGTTTTTATTATTCTATTTATTTTTTCTTTATCTTTTAACAAAGATGATTCAGATAAGTTCATCAACAAAGCTAAAACTGTATAGGCCTCCTTACATTTTGAATCAAACACGTCTTGATTCTCCGTTGTCTCAAGTTCTTTAACGATCCTTTCTGACCGCTGTAGCAGATTTTCACAGCACTGTTCATAACTATAAAATCCTTTCGACTTAGTTCGTTTCACATTGTCATACAATAACTCCCACTGTTTTATAACTTTACTTTCGTCTTTAGTTCTATTATTAAAAATCACAAACCGGTTATCAACTTCTTGAAACACAGCTTGGATATCTCCTCTTTGCTCTCTACACCAGACACTAAAGTGTGTATGGGTGTCACCATCTTCATGATCTAAATCAAAGTTATCTCCATATGTGATAACAATAATACCATAATTTCTGATACAATCCTCTCCTAACAAATATTTTATTAACGAGATCGCGTCTTTCTCTTGTTTGGTAAATGGAACTCCATATTTTAGCACAATCAGCAGAGCTGTAAAACCGTGGGGACAACTGCGTAAGGCATCAAGCAATGCATCGATTTGACAGGCTTCAAAATAGTTGTCGTCGATACTAAAGCCATCGCACACATTGATGACCGAGTCTCTATTATCTGAATTATATCGGTCGGTTATCACAGCAATTCCGTCTTTAGACGAAACGTTCTTGTCACTGCCTTCGGAGCGAACCATACGAGCTATTGAGTCTCGCACGAAACTTTTTCCATTTCCTGATCTCCCAACCAGAAATAACACATGATCAGCAACTATCTGATTACCTTCAGCATTAGACGCTAGCATTTTCTTTGACGACTGAGTTGTTTCATTATTTGACGCCTGGTTTATTTCATTTGTTGATGCATTATCTGAAGCCTGGATTGTTTCATTATCTGACGCATAATCCGGCGACTGGGTTGTTTCACTTTTTGACGCATTATCCGACGCCTGGGTTGTTTCACTTTTTGACGCAAAATCCGACGCCTGGGTTGTTCTATTATTTGTTTCCATTTTTAACATTCCCCCTGTAATTGTTTTACGGTATCGTTAGCAAATGAAACATTTTAATCAACTTCCTTAATTAGCTGTAATTCTATCAAGACGCTTAAAGTAACTTGGGATAACATATTTGGTAGTGACGAACATCTGCATGCAAGTAAAGAAAATTAATGATGTAAGTAAAATGCGCATATTCCCAAACAAGTGGAGTTCAGTGAATTATCTTTACTAGCCTCCATAAAAACTACACGTAAGAAATTATCGTCAAAATTACCAAGCGTGTATGGTATTTTATGCTATGTTGAACGCTAGCACTAGGTCGACATAAAATTAAATAATTATCATTAAAAAAGTTTTTAAAAACCCACGTTTTCTGATTGAACTAAAAAGTAGAAAATAAATGCTATACATCACAATAATGCAAGCGATCACTCTACTATAAGCGATGAAAAACGTGGGGCGCCGAAGTAAAAGTTTTTATCGGTCATTGTTAATATAAGATGTAAAAGTTGTATTAATATTGATTAGATAATACTATTGACATTTATTAGGGAGCTTGTAGAGAGTCAACAGTATTAGAAACTGTAAGAAAATCACAGCGACCCACGTTTATCATCGCTTATAGTAGAGTGATCGCTTGCATTATTGTGATGTATAGCATTTATTTTCTACTTTTTTGTTCAATCAGAAAACGTGGGTTTTTAAAAACTTTTTTAATGATAATTATTTTCTACTTTTTAGTCTTTGTTTGTTTGTTTGCATTCAAATCTTGCTATCGATTTTATCTTCTCGCATTCACTTTTTTTTGGGTAAACGAAGACAACTCGTAAAAAAACACGTGCCTTTTTCAATCGACGTTTCTTCTGTGTTGCCGTTTCTTTCACCGTTTTGCCCACGCGTGCAAACCAGTAAGTCACAAGAGGAAAAGTACTGAACCTTGTTTTCATCAAATTACAAATACTAGGTTATGTCCCTTTTTTGTACAAATATATAGGGGTCTAAAATGATCAATACATTTTTTTCATGGATCAATTTAGTAATAATAATAATTCTATTGTCATTGGAAACAAAGCTTCCCTGAAAATTTCAGCGCGCTAGCTAGCTGGGAAGTGCCCGAAATTTCGATCGCAAGATTTTATTTGAAAAATAAACAAACAGACGCGAAAGCAAGTTAAAGAAAACGTGGGAATAAAATACGTTGAAAACAATGAAAGGCTATTTTTATTTAATTTGATCATTAAAAAAAAATCAAGAATAAAATGTTATTATCGCCAGACTTGAGTTTAAGATTAGCTCTATCATCCTAAAAGATCAGCTGCACAGCGTAGGTTTATAGATATTTTTTGTGAAGAAATTTCGATTACAACATGTGATCTAAATTAAATGGGCATACCTTTTTCCTCCTCGAGTTTTTCACTAGACAACTTATAATCAGAACATTCTTTCTCGAGTCGCGCTAGTTTGGTTTGCACCTCCTCTATTAGGATATGAAAATATACAAAGTACAAAATATATGCCCAAAAATGGCCAGTTATTTCATTCTTGATATTGAATCATTTCAAAGTAATTTTTGAATGAATATCGAATGAAAATTAACTATGGTAATTTTTATCAATAATATTTAATTTTTTATCATTTCTAAATTATACAAAGATATAAATATAATTCTACGTTTTTCAATTTCAAATATTAAAATTCCTCAAAAAATGCACTGGCCTAACGGTTTTTTAAAATAATGTTCATACTTTATTTAATATGCATTTCAGTTTATTGATAAGAGAATATTAAAACTAGTATTAATATTACTAAACTACTTTTATATTCGCTTTCTCCGTCATTACTGTATTTAAATTAGTGTTTACTGATTCATAATAATACATATGCTAACTTACCAATTATTGCCTCATGCAACATAACCCCTTGCTCCCAATGACCACATTTTTATATCATAAATACACCATACAAAACATTGTAACCTAATATTATGTTTTATGGGTCCGCTCTCGTGTGTATACACAAACATTTGGTAGTGACGAACATCTGCATGCAACTAAAGAAAATTAATGATTTGAGTAAAATGCGCATATTCCCTTAAACATTTAGTATGCTTACGTTTTTCTTTAAATATCTGTTCAATATACGTGAGGCTTTCATCGAGTTTTTTTCTTGTATTTTCTAGTTCGATAGTTATATCTCCTGATATTTAAGAATGAATGAAGTCATGCTTTATTAAAATCCAAGACAAATTTAAGAGACTGCATCTTATATCTGTATCGAAATGTTGAAATGCACAGATAGATTAAATAATTCAAAATCAAATATTTATTTTCCAGTGCTTGGATTCATTATATAATAAAATGGAATTATAAATTAAATTATAAGATTTACTTTATATTATTGTATTTAAATGAATTAAAATTACTACTATCATTTACTTACTGTTTTGTTTTTGGAGTTTTTCGATTGTCTCTTTCAGCTGCTCATCTGTTTTAATATTTGGTTTAAATTATTCAAAGATTAAAAACAATTCAAATTAGTAGCTTTAATAATGATATCATTGTTTTGGATGCTTTTAGTCCTTTCAGTTAAAACGGATTTATATTAAGCTTTATTATGTTAAGAATCACACAAGTGTAGTTCAGTGAATTGTCTTTACTAGCCTCCATTAATAATGCTCGTAAGAAATTATCGTCAAAATTACCGAGCGTGTATGGTATTTTATGCTATGTTGAACGCCAGCACTAGGTCGTCATAAAATCAAATAAAATACGTTGAAAACAATGAAAGGCTATTTTTATTTAATTTTACCATTAAAAAAATCAAGAATAAAATGTTATTATCGCCAGACTTGAGTTTAAGATTGGCTCGATCATCCTAAAAGATCAGCTGCAGAGTGTAGGTTGATAGATATTTTTTGTGAAGAAATATCGATTACAACATGTGATCTAAATTAAATGGGCATACCTTTTTCCTCCTCCAGTTTTTCACTAGACAACTTATAATCAGAATATTCTTCTTTGAGTCGCGCTAATTTGATTTGCAGTTCCTCTATTTTGATATGAAATTATATAAAGTGCATATATATATATATATATATATATATATATATATATATATATATATATATATATATATAGATATATATAGATATATATAAGAATAAATATATAAATATATAAGAATATATATATATATATATATATATATATATATATATATATATATATATATATATATATATAAAGAATAGGTGTATGATGTTTAATCTTCATATACATAACAGCATAAAAAACAACGATCCTTTAGATTACTTGTGTTTGCATATTTCCAGGTGTTAAGCTATTAAAAATCTAAAATCGATATTTTGTTATCCCCTTTATCGTTAAACTGTCGCGTCGAAAGGAATTGATTATGTTGTAGAAACTACATTCTGCGAGAGCTCTGCTGGTCGGGATTTATTCATCTAACGTAATTCTCTTCTCAAATACATTCGTGTTGTCAAATGATATCATCTCCTTGTTGAATGACCTGTGCTTTGACAACACACCCGTTTAAGACTGACGTAGAGTGAAATATACATCCATCTAGTGACTAGATTCTAGTCCAAGAACGTGGAGTCTCCAAACATCAATTTTCAAATGCCAAATTTGAATGTGCCCCATTTTTGTAACAAGACGACACATACATTGGCACTTATAATTTGGGATAACTGGAGAAAATAAACATTTTTTTTCCAAAAATTGTTGTTATTAATACATGAACAAATTATTTCGAATACGATGCTTTGCAGAACAAAGTCTTTAATTGTAACTGAAAAGAAAAACAACCCTTAAATTACTTTTCTAGAATAAAAATGTGTGACTTTAGCTAAAATCTGTTTAGAAAATCAGCAATCTGCATTCTATTTTATGGGTTTTGGAAATTGACAGATTATCCATGTTGACCACTTAGGTATGAGTGAAGGTTTGCATTTTCTTCCCTAATTATGTCCAATTCCTTTCTTTCTCAAGTGTTTAGAATATGTATGCAAATCGTATTCATTATATAAATTTCCTTTATGTATTTCCATATTCGACGCAAACCGGTCAATGACTTTTTAAAAGATTGAAGGACTAATACATTTTTTTTATCTCTACAAATTTCAGTTGTCGCTGAGAGTTTTGGAATGTCTACCAAAAAAGGGCTGCTGTAGCTGACGTCTTACAAAAGATATATAACACTGTGATGCCGACAGTAAACGTATTTATACAGACACTTAAAGCTCTGAATCACACTGTGGGTTATATTTAGAGAGAGGTATTGGTTGTATTGCACCATTAACCATTTATCTAGTCTGTTTCTACCAAATAATTTGAAGTTTGTTTCTGTCGATTTAACAGTTATGTTTCAGCTTTAGTTTACCATTGCTTTTCAACTCGATTTTCTGAATTGTAGGCAGAGTTTCTTGCCCCCCCCCCCCCCCCCGACATTTTTTTCCGCCCCCCCCCCCCACCCGAACGAAATACGAAATGAAATTTATATAATTTCTATAGAAAATATTTACTTTTAACAGTGTCCGCCCCCCCCCCCCCCGAAGAAAGTCTACCGCCCCCCCCCCCCCCCCCGAAAATTTCAAGTGCCCCCCCCCCCGGAGAATAAAGTCTGGAAGAAACACTGATTGTAGGTCGTAGAAATACGAGATTGTATAATGCAGGTATGCATCTTCATCAGGGGTTTCAAAATAGACAATTTTGTTAATTACTTCATTTCATCAGGGTTTTTTTTCTCTACCATGAAAAGAACTATGTGTAATTGTGGTAGATCCCATTTTTAAAATTCGATTACGTAGAACTTGGCACTAATACTTCCTAATATGTTGAGTTTATTTAAGTCTTTAAGGAACAAAAAAATCTTAGTTTCAATTCAAATACTCTTGCTACCCAGCAGATCATATGGCAATTGGTTAAGACTGTTTCCTTAATTTCCTTGCAATTTAGATTGAGTGCGAACTTATAAATAAATTAGGCTTGCGATACTTCTGATCATAGCTGGAGCACCCTGAAAGTTTGGCACTAATTTCATCAACTCTCATTAACTATTGAACATTTGAAAAAATAAAAATGTTAGGATAAACAAAAGCGGTTAATTACCAGAATCACTTGCAAGTTGCGCTTCGTTCTCTTCTTCTCTAAGCCTTAGTTTAATCTCATTTAGTTCGTTTTGAACTTGTTCTGTTAGAAAACGACATGTGTTTGAGAGAGAGAGAGAGAGAGTGAGAGAGAGAGATATGTTAGTCATCTATCTTTAAAAAAGAAACCGAATGTAATAACTTGTTTTTTTAACTTTTCAGCTGATCAGATATAATTTACCAAGCTGTACTTTCAGTTTCATCAATTTTTTTCTTTGTACTAATTGATCATCTGTGAACAAAATAAGCAATAACGTAAGTTTTATAAGCTACATATAGGCCTAACCAGTTACTAAATATTTTAGAAGGGCTTGATAGCAATTTAATATCAACACTGGTACAATGCGAACGCCTACTGCTTAAGTATCAATATAAATGAATCGGTGCATATATATATATATATATATACATATATATATATATATATATATATATATATATATATATATATATATATATATATATATATTAAAAAAGGTCATTCAAATAATGTTCTACCATAAAAAAAATTAAAGTACTCATATATACAGAAAACGTTTGTGATTTAAATGACAAAAACCAAGCTCTAAATTATAATTAAATGCATTTTTTTTAGTATTTAAATATTCTTTTTTTAGCTTATATAAACATGTGTTTCTGAATGCACCCTATTTATATCAGCTATTTTCTAATGTGATGAATTACCGGATAATTTCAATAGCATAGATGAATGGTCATAAGGATGCTGAGTGGATGTCATCCCTCTGGTAAATAATGGTATACCAAGATGCCATGAGATCTATAATGCAATAAAACAACAGAATACAGTGCTGCATCCAGTGGGTTTTTTGTGTTTAATTTTTGTATAACTGCAGTCATTGTTTATAAACATTTTTAATGTTGACTTTATAGACAAGACAAATGTTACACTAATCATATTATAATTGATACATTGCATCCAGCTTCATTAGATTGTGTATAAATGGCTGTGTAGAAAATCGGCTGTAAGATATTCGAATTCAAATATAGTTTTCTGTATTCATTATTTATTTCCCTTCTATTATGAAGAGATTCAATTGAACGTGATTAAAAGGTTAAACACTGCTCTTAAATTATACAATGTGATATTAAATCTAAAAAAAAATTCCGATAATCAACCAGATCATGTTAAAATTATCCATTATTTACAAATTTTAAAGTCAGAACCTAATTTAATTTTAAATAACAGAATTCGACGCGACAAGCTAATTTAAAAAAATGACCTTAACACTTATCAAGTTAAACACTCAATTTACAGACATAAAAATATGCTCCTAAAGTAATTAGCAAATATATATATATATATATATATATATATATATATATATATATATATATATATATATATACATATAAACAGAAAGCAATGGTTAAAAAGTATAGAAGAGAGTATCTTATTATGTTATTATATGTAAATTCTAGCAATCTAGTCCTACACTACTCAAGTGTGCTATTTATTTTCATGTTAGTAATAGACAAGTTCTATACTATCTTTCTGTTTAGTGAATTAGACTGCATTTTTTATTGGGATTATTAATATTATTGTCAAATTGCCAATATTGAAGTAGGCTACAAGTTAGATCTTGTACGTCTCTCCCTAACACTCTTTTTAGTCGCCTAACCATGAATGAAAGTGATTTGAATTAACTTCATAAATTTTATTTATTTCCTTGATCAACGCAAATAAAAAATTATTAGATTTCGAATAATGTATTGATGTTATTTAGAACAAATGCGACATGACGCAATAGGGCAGGTAAGTAGGCCACCACGCACTTCTTTTGCTCATGCAAGTTTTATTGAGCCGTAGAACTGGTTGCGACCTACTTACCAGCCCTATAGCATATAGGTTAACTGTTGTAAATCAATCTGTTTACCTGTTGTTCTTCTTGAATAGCCGTGTCTAGTGAGCCTTTAATACACATAAATTATAATATTAATACAATGCTGTAAACAATTTGATGTAGCGTTATAAATATTCACTATAACGATTAATTACAGAGGGTAACAAAACGCAGCTAAAAGTAAAAGTTACATTTTAAAAACATTTTTTAAGCTGAAGAACGTGTCCACCTACCTTTGATCTCTTCCATTTCCCTGGCCACATGAGACAGTTTGACATCTCTGTCACGGAGAACTTCCAACAAACGTGGGTACCACCCCTCGTACAGTGTCAGTCTCTCAAACAGTAGCACACTGCCTTCTATCTCACCTTTAGTGTTAGTTGTCGCCTTGATCTCTGACTAAAGAGAGAGTAAATAGTTTTAGGATGAGGATGTGTACGTGAATTAAAGACTACCGTTGTAAAATATTAATTACATTTTTTTTGAACTGACATACACCCGAGGTCCAACTTCCAAAAATAGTGCGAGAGAAGTTGGCAATTGTAAAACCATTTACTTCTATTTTTTTTTTACAAACAATTCCCCAGTCAACTGCATACTACGGCTCACCCACCGACCACTGACCCGGCAGTTGGAATATCTAATCGTGCTAGATCTAGTATTTGACCTATCCAAGGGTCTTAAAGGGGCATGTGACATATCCATCGCTGAAACCATTAGAGGAAGAGTAATAGATAATTAGATATGTTTTCAGTCGTACTACATGCAGTGTAGCTCCCATCTCCCCTAATCTTCAACAGGATACCGTCGATTCCCGATTGGCACATATTTTTGTAATATGTTCTACAGTGTAAACATTTATTTTTTATGAACAGTGTTATTACGCTATTTAAATTATAATTAATTTTGTTTTTAATTAGTAACAAATTTTACTGTTGTTTACATAAACTTGACACGAGCTTATAAGACCTGGTTATTACATACATTTGGCGGCCCGAAGCTTATCAGAGTCAACACTAGATATCATTGTACTTGGTATCTATTGCTATTTTGAAATCTGTAAGCTGCACACATCATTTCATCTTACAAAATAGACTTCTTATTACTACTACTACATAACAATTCTTGCTGTGACAGTATTATTCATATAGTAATCCAGTTCGTGCATTAGTTCTCTTGGCAGTAGAAGAAATTATTCTACCTTAATTAAATTTGGGGACGGAGTGGTCTAGCGGTAGAGAGCTGGACTGCTAACCCGTAAGTCTCGTTAGGGTAAGTAAAGGCGGCTGGGCATAGTGCTGACCACACTATCTCTTCATATGCCGAGGTCACAGAAACAAGTGAACTCTACTTCACTTGCCACATAGACCGTCAGGTTTGAAAGGGAAACTTTTTTAATTAAAGCACAATTTAGTTGCCCGTAAGGTAGTTTCGCGTGACAGTAGAGTATATAAAATTATTTAAAATATCTTTTAAAGTTTTTCCTGCCCGCGACATTTAGACGCGGGATCATGATTTCTAAACGGAGTAATTTAAATGTAAAGCAGGCGTTACATTTCTTGGATCACAGTTGTATTGGCGCGGGTTTGTTTGCACTAACTTCCAGACGCAATAGGACCTGATGTGAATCAGCGTGGATGATATGGACAGTGGATACTGTGTTCACTTACTGGTAATTCTAAGCTTTGGCGGTCACTAACATTTACTTACGCGCTCTACTTTTAACGCTACAATTTATCATTAATGTGAACGGAATTTTACATCAAAGTATATTATTTAACCTAAATGATATATATATATATATATATATATATATATATATATATATATATATATATATATTACACGTTAGTGCTAAAAATAGTACCTTCATTTCCATTGGTATTGTAATGCTTCACAAGTGGTACTATTAGGTCCCCTTTGCGGGAACTTAGTACCGTTTGTAATTGTTTTGTCTGATTAATGTCTTATTTTAACAAAAAAAAAAATTACTCATTTAAATCACTTTCTTCTGGTCTTGTTTATATTGTTTACATAAATGATTCCTCAGGTGTAAAAAATTTGATGTCTTGTAGTTTTTTTTTAATGTATTCTTATGCTTAGGAAGTACGAATCACTTAATTTCCCCTATAATATATATATATATATATATAATATATATATATATATATATATATATATATATATATATATATATATATATATATATATATATATATATATATATATATATATATATGTATTTAATATAGGGGAACTACACAATTTGATTATACATAATTATACATAATTTAATTAATTAATTAATTGTGTAAAGATTTAAACTATCATTTTGGCCTAATAATTCTATTTACCAGATCAGTTTCAGTCAACATTTCACTTTCTTGAAGTAGATGAATAACATTTGATGGTTTGACAAATTTTCTAATCAGCTTTAGAAAAAAAGGCTTGAGCCGTTCAAAATATTCTGGATCTAAAGTCGGCTCATCCATTTTGTGACGTTTCAACTGTATACCTTATTGCCACCAATTAGGCTAAGCTATCCATAGTAGACCCATAATTTGCTATATAACACTGGAAAATGAACAATGTAAATTAATATATTATAAGTGCACATACTATAAAATGTAAGTTTTTTTACAAAACAATATGCTGCTAATATCAACCATCTGCCTACATTCTACATCATGAATTTAAAGGTTACAGCAAACCATTACATGTAAATAATGTGAAAGTCGTAACCACTTTTGTGAATGTAACAGCATACTTTAAACAAAAAAAAATTCCTAAAATAAAAGCTGGCTTCAAAAGATAAAAGCTATATTAAATTAGCTTCCAACGTTTTTCCACTCGTTTTATCGCATAACATAAATGCAATGTTGTAAATGCCGTTTATTGTAAACTAGCGTACTCGTCCCTCGGATTCAGACCAAAGGCTAACGCAATGTTTTATAAGGATTTCATTAATGCGTTTTCAATCGTGCTTTTTTAGAGGTAAGCGTCGCGGAGTTTTCTAGTAAGCCACTACTACAAGTGTGCCGGTTACGGTCTTAAATTTGTTGTACTCATTGAACATCGTGTGCCAACGTGTCCCTTTCCAGGGTGTTTTTTAAAACCAATGTAGGCACAGATTTCTCAATGGGTAGCCAATGTACTGCAGGTCACTGAACACCTGTCTCCAGTCGACGCTCTCAGTTTGATTTAGTCAACGATTCTATCAATAATGTACAACACTCTTAAAAGCAAACGTAAACGCCATAATGTTTTTGGTGAATCCCGGTGCGCCAATTTGTTTTTCGCAGAAACCTTCATTGGAGAATTTTTATCAACATCTCAAAGTTTAATAGTTATCGGAGGAATAGTATAGTAATGAATGAAATACAGACGCACCCATAGCAGAGGCGTAGCGACCCTTCCCCAATTTGGCGCCCCCCTCGGGAGCAAATTTTCAATTTACACCCCACCCCTCAACTTTTCGATTTGCACCCCCCCCCCATCAAACTGCAAGAATGCAGTCGGCGCCCGGGGACATATGTCCCCCCCCCCTTCCCCCCTTCCCCCATCGCTACGCTTCTGATCCATAGACACATATACTTTAATTTGTTTATGCGGTAAATGGAAAACAATCGCACCTTGCCGGAGTAACGCCGCTAAAAAATCATTACTTTCCCAAAATCTCATGGCGATCTGTGTTTTCTCCAGATTTTATTCTCCCGGGGGCGGGGTGGGGGGGGGGGTTGAGGGTGGTCAATGGTAAAAGTAAATATTCCTTTATAAATCCTATTTCGTTCGTGGGGTGGTAGACATTTTTCGATGGGTGGGGGAGGATTTGGCGTCCCCCCGAAGAGATGAATGGAAGAAATTCTGCATGTCATCAGCACTTAATCTCTCTCTCTCTCTTTCTCTCTCTCTCATTATCTCTGTAATTGGCTAATTTCGTCTGCCAACATTCAAAATTCAAGTTTTAAATTTTAAAATGTTTTGTTTCTAGCTATTTTATAACTTTAAACGTATATTTATGGAAAACAATATGAAGGTTGGAAGCAGTAGTCGTTAACAAAATATAAATGTTGACAAAGAGTGATAGTTCATCGTCCGGGGTAGACCTAGATTCAGGATGTAGTCTTCAAAATATAGAGATCGAGTTGATTAACCAAGCGATTAGAACTCACTATTGCCAGTTCGGTGTCGACGCCAGATTCCAAGAATTCTAAATATTTACACAACATATATGGACTCACTGATCCAACTATTTATATCATCTGAAAATCTACCAAAACATAAAGAAATAACAGGCATTTTAACTAGTCTAATTTATTTCTAGAGCTCTTACCTGAGGCTACTTGAATAAAATAATTCGTGATGTGTCACTGTAACATTGAGCGCAACCGTGTGTCAAAGATAGGTTATTTTAAAAGGCTTTCAAATCAAAGAAAGATATGTATCTATATAATTGAAAATGTAAAATAAATATAGCCTATATGATTGATTAAGCTTCACAATTATTTTATGAAGGTACTATTGTGTAGCTGGTGCTAACTACAACTTTTTTTAATGTGGTTATTATAACTTTAATTTAGATAATAACATTTATTTGTGTATACTAGAAGTCATTTTTTAATGTTGTTGTTTTTTAACCCACAGTGATACAATTAGAATTCATATTAATTGTAATGCTTGTCTATTAAACATACACGGTACTTTACTGTAAACAAGAAAAACAACAAGAGGGCGTTTAGTACTATTACAATAATTTATTTACTTATATACTATGATAAGAATTATAATAATTTTCAAAAACATTAGTCAATAAGTGTTATCTCATTGTTCTATTAAGCTTTTGTAACTATGATTCATTTCGTCTAGGTTTGGTATAGTGTTATTACTTGCAAAAGTAGGTGTTAGGATGAAATTACTATTAACACATAATAATATATAGTATTATTATAAAATTATATTCTGCGACAGCTTTTCATTATTTGTTACATTAAACTGTTAAATACATAGGCTAATCCTAAATGAAAATATACCCTACATGTTTATTCTAAACATAACTACACTAGATACACCACTACAGACCTTGATTCATCCTAATCTTAGACTATTTGATTAATGTTTACATTTCACTTACCAGTAGTACCCTCAGTAATTTAACACGTATTAAGTTTTAATGAACTCATATTGGGAATTCCCGAACAATATGGCAGACTGGGAAACCCAGTCTATATTTATCACTGGAGTTTTCTTTAACTTTAGTTCTCCCCATAGTTTGAGTAAGTCAAAATATCCCTAGGGTTTCATCCTAAACGATGTCAATTTGTTTTGAGGATTTTTCCTCTACTATGTTCACGGCTCGGCATACCCCCCCCCTTCTTTAAAAAAAAATTGCATTTTTTAATGTACAAGAGACACTGTACTTAGTCCCAGTGGCGTAGGCAGGGGTGGTTAGGGGGGCATAACCCCCCCCCCCCCCCATAGACCCCTCGGTACATATATATAAAGTATGAGGGGGGGGGGGGTGCAAATTGAAAGTTTGAGGGGGGTGCTAATCGAAAGTTTGAGGGGGGGGGGGGCTGCAAAGCGAAAGTTTGAGAGGTGGGGTGTAAATCAAAAGGTTGAGGGGGGATGCAAATCGAAAGTTTGAGGGGGGATGCAAATCGAAAGTTAGAGGGGGGGGGGGGGGGGGTGAAAATCGAAAGTTTGACCCCGGGTAAAAATTGGACCCCCCCCCCCCCCACCGCCCCTTGAGACGATCCTGGGTACGCCACTGCTTAGTCCATCAGAGGCGGATTTAAGTTACGCCCTGCAGATACTAATATAATTACGCACAGGATTCAAGGTACTATACTAAAGCATTATTCATAATTATAGGACCATTTGTCCCTGATATTTGAGGTAGGAATATAACTGTTTTGGTTTCAAGCTGGTCGATGTATTTTAGCGAGAAACAGAGCTGAAGATAGTATAGAACTATCCATTGATGTCCTTTCAATTGTAAAGTTTTTTGTCAGATTTCTGCAATTATGTATTTTTTAAACTTCGAAATCAACCAATTGTATTGCGATTAACGAGCACTCGTCTTTAAGTAATCAGTGTCTAGGTAAGGAAATGATGGCTAATGATTTATTTTTAAATTAAAAACTGTGATTCAAACATTTACCTTTTCTGGACCATAAGGATTTTACGCATAATTTTAAATACATACGTGCATGCATTTAGCAGTATAATGGCACGTATTTTTTTAAAGATGAGAGTATGTCGATACCTGTAATAGTTTTCGGTATCATATCAATACCTTTTTTTTTAATTTTAAAAGTGATCACAGGTTATGGGTTGTTCTGGAACATTAAACAATAAAAAAAAATATCATTGAAGAGAATACATGTATTTCCCTTATGAAGGCATTGTCTAGAACGTCCTTGACTACTGTTCTAGTGAAGTGTTTCACAGGGCTGCATGTATTTCTATGGTATGGTGGAAACCTAATAAAAATACAAGTATCTTTGTAAGGCAGACAGACCTAGATTTTATTACAATCTCCAATAATTCAACACATCATTCTACAAAAAGCTGACAAAAGAGAGAAATGGACTTAAACGTATCACGTCCATCCGCTCACGATCTAGTTTAAAAAACAGTAGTGATAATAACTGGTATGTCTTCACAAATACTGGCAGCATCGATGTCAAAACAGTTAGTATTTGTTACATTACTTGATTTCTATCATGTATAACAACCGGTGACTTCTTCGATTTAATTTCCTTTTTAAAAATTATTCTCAACAGACAACTCAGATGACATGTCTGGTTTCCATCTACATCTTGGTTAACTGACTACACAGTAATACATCGGCACCATAAACAAACTGAACATTCAAGGGACGTAACCAGAGTTTCTTCCAGGCATCTCTTCGAAATTTTTTTACCCCCCCCCCCCCCCGAACGAAATGAAATTTATGTAATTTATATAGAAAATATATACTTTTAACAGTGTCCGCCCCCCCCCCCCCCGAAGAAAGTTTACCGCCCCCCCGAAAATTTCAAGTGCCCCCCCGGAGAAAAAAGTCTGGAAGAAACACTGGACGTAACTATGATATATATATATATATATATATATATATATATATATATATATATATATATATATATATATATATATATATATATATATATATATATATATATATATATATATATATATATATATATATATATATAAAGCAATGTATGTCTGTGTGTTTGTGTGTTTGTCCTTTATGCATTACTACACCTCTCATCACATCGCCGCGACACTTTGGGAAGTTGTTGAGAATACTCCTGGGGAGGTTTCTGCGAAAAAAAATATTTCAAATTCGCAGGGGTGGCGCCCCGGTAGGGCGCGATTTGTTTTTTCTCAATATGCGGTATAAAATAATAAAAGTCGATTTTGGTTTGGCATCGCTCATCCGATAGCCATGAGACTTTGGTGAGTTCATTATACCACTTTAGGGAAGGGTTTTGTAAAAAAATAATTTTTAATTTCGCAAGGGCGGCGCCACGGGAGGGTCCGATTTTTCTCTATATACTGTATATAAAAATAATAAAAGTGAATTGCAGTAACACTGTTCATCTGATAGGCATGAAACTTTGGGGAGTTTATTATGAAACTTTAGGGAAGGGTTCAATAAAAAATCATTTCTAATTACGCAAGGGCGGCGCCACGGGAGGGTGCGATTTTTCTCTATATACGGTTTATAAAAATAAACGTCGATTGCGATTTCACGGCGTTCATCCGATAGCCATGAAACTTTGGGGAGTTGATTAGAACACTCCAGGGAAGGTTTCTTAAAAAAAAACCCTCCTTTTTTAATTTCGCAAGGGCGGCGCTACGGGAGGGTGCGATTTTTCTCTATATACTGTATATAAAAATAATAAAAGTGAATTGCAGTAACACTGTTCATCTGATAGGCATGAAACTTTGGGGAGTTTATTATGAAACTTTAGGGAAGGGTTCTATATAAAATCATTTTTAATTACGCAAGGGCGGCGCCACGGGAGGGTGCGATTTTTCTCTATATACGGTTTATAAAAATAAACGTCGATTGCGATTTCACGGCGTTCATCCGATAGCCATGAAACTTTGGGGAGTTGATTAGAACACTCCAGGGAAGGTTTCTATAAAAAAAACCCTCCTTTTTTAATTTCGCAAGGGCGGCGCCACGGGAGGGTGCGATTTTTCTCTATTTACGGTTTATAAAAATATAAGTCTATTTCGGTTTCACACCGTTCATCCGTGTACCATGAAACTTTGGGGAGATGATTATATCACTCAATGGTAGGGTTCTACAAAAAATTGTTTTTAATATTGCAAGGGCGGCGCCCCAGAGGGAGAGCGATTTTTTTTCTCTATACACGGTATATAAAAAATAAAACTCGGATGCAGTTCATCCGAGTGCCATGAAACTTTAAGGAGTAGATGAGAACACTCCTGAGAATATTTCTGCGAAAAAGAAAACTAAAGTTCCTTATCGGCGGCGCCATGTAGGGTACAAATTTCGTCAATACACGGTTTGGCGCCCAAAGTTTTAGAGCGACTATGTTGGCACTTGGCATCCGTTATTCGAGCGTCCTGCATAACGAGTAATGGGTACTATTATATTCAGCGGTAAAGCTACAACAGTCTTCTAAAAATAACTTTGTAACGCGAGGAAATCCTTCTGTACAGTTTCGTCACCTAGCGAAAGATGAAAAAATAACTTTTTGAATATGAGGAGCCTACTGTAGAGTTTCGTCACTTTGCGAATGATGCAATAAGCATCTACTATTAGACAATCCAGTCAGAAATTAAGATCGAGCATCTAATAATAGGCAAATAGTAACGCTAGCATATCGCATCAGTCACACTGATGTTTAAAACATGTCAAATACTTTTGTACGTGTTAAAGAAAAAAAGCCTGTTCATTTGTGGCACTTTAGCGAATGATGAAAATCTGCATCATTATTAACAGGATGCTACTTGGTACGATGGCGCATATTACTTTTAAGGAGCCAGGGGTCGTACGCCGCGCCTATGCGGTGGTGTAATCGGGGGGTGGGGGCCCTGAGAGCGCCACTGTACGTCTCTGACACATTGGCAGTCACCGAAGTGTGTGCTACCATATTATTTGGGTGAGTGACTAATGTACACTCAATGTTTTCATGCGGTAGTGTAGCCCTACCCGTGTCCCGATATTTATGATCCATGCGCAGGCATTGTTTACATTTAAATAACTCACTATTAGAAAACAAGGTAACGAGTCTAAGAATATAGGATTGGTAACGCATGGATGAATCCCTTCTTATATATTTCATCGGACTATCTGCAGAGTGTAGGTTGATAGATATTTTTTTGTGAAGAAATTTCGATTACAACATGTGATCTAAATTAAATGGGCATACCTTTTTCCTCCTCCAGTTTTTCACTAGACAACTTATAATCAGAATATTCTTCTTTGAGTCGCGCTAATTTGATTTGCAGTTCCTCTATTTTGATATGAAATTATATAAAGTGCATATATATATATATATATATATATATATATATATATATATATATATATATAAAGAATAGGTGTATGATGTTAAATCTTCATATACATAACAGCATAAAAAACAACGATCCTTTAGATTACTTGTGTTTGCATATTTCCAGGTGTTAAGCTATTAAAAAACTAAAATCGATATTTTGTTATCCCCTTTATCGTTAAACTGTCGCATCGAAAGGAATTGATTATGTTGTAGAAACTACATTCTGCGAGAGCTCTGCTGGTTGGGATTTATTCATCTAACGTAATTCTCTTCTCAAATACATTCGTGTTGTCAAATGATATCATCTCCTTGTTGAATGACCTGTGCTTTGACAACACACCCGTTTAAGACTGACGTAGAGTGAAATATACGTCCATCTAGTGACTAGATTCTAGTCCAAGAACGTGGAGTCTCCAAACATCAATTTTCAAATGCCAAATTTGAATGTGTCCCATTTTTGTAACAAGACGACACATACATTGGCACTTATAATTTGGGATAACTGGAGAAAATAAACATTTTTTTTCCAAAAATTGTTGTTATTAATACATGAACAAATTATTTCGAATATGATGCTTTGCAGAACAAAGTCTTTAATTGCAATGGAAAAGAAAAACAACCCTTAAATTGGCACTTATAATTTGGGATAACTGGAGAAAATAAACATTTTTTTTCCAAAAATTGTTGTTATTAATACATGAACAAATTATTTCGAATACGATGCTTTGCAGAACAAAGTCTTAAATTGCAACGGAAAAGAAAAACAACCCTTAAATTGCTTTTCTAGAATAAAAATGTGTGACTTTAGCTAAAATCTGATTAGAAAATCAGCAATCTGCATTCTATTTTATGGGTTTTGGAAATTGACAGATTATCCATGTTGACCACTTAGGTATGAGTGAAGGTTTGCATTTTCTTCCCTAATTATGTCCAATTCCTTTCTTTCTCAAGTGTTTAGAATATGTATGCAAATCGTATTCATTATATAAATTTCCTTTATGTATTTCCATATTCGACGCAAACCGGTCAATGACTTTTTAAAAGATTGAAGGACTGATACATTTTTTTTATATCTACAAATTTCAGTTGTCGCTGAGAGTTTTGGAATGTCTACCAAAAAGGGCTGCTGTAGCTGACGTCTTACAAAAGATATATAACACTGTGATGCCGACAGTAAACGTATTTATACAGACACTTAAAGCTCTGAATCACACTGTGGGTTATATTTAGAGAGAGGTATTGGTTGTATTGCACCATTAACCATTTATCTAGTCTGTTTCTACCAAATAATTTGAAGTTTGTTTCTGTCGATTTAACAGATATGTTTCAGCTTTAGTTTACCATTGCTTTTCAACTCGATTTTCTGAATTGTAGGCAGAGTTTCTTGCCCCCCCCCCCCCCCCCGACATTTTTTTACCGCCCCCCCCCCCCCCGAACGAAATGAAATTTATATAATTTCTATAGAAAATATATACTTTTAACAGTGTCCGCCCCCCCCCCCCCCGAAGAAAGTCTACCGCCCCCCCCCCCCCCCCCCCCGAAAATTTCAAGTGCCCCCCCCGAAGAATAAAGTCTGGAAGAAACACTGATTGTAGGTCGTAGAAATACGAGATTGTATAATGCAGGTATGCATCTTCATCAGGGGTTTCAAAATAGACAATTTTGTTAATTACTTCATTTCATCAGGGTTTTTTTTCTCTACCATGAAAAGAACTATGTGTAATTGTGGTAGATCCCATTTTTAAAATTTGATTACGTAGAACTTGGCACTAATACTTCCTAATATGTTGAGTTTATTTAAGTCTTTAAGGAACAAAAAAATCTTAGTTTCAATTCAAATACTCTTGCTACCCAGCAGATCATATGGCAATTGGTTAAGACTGTTTCCTTAATTTCCTTGCAATTTAGATTGAGTGCGAACTTATAAATAAATAAGCTTTGCGATACTTCTGATCATAGCTGGAGCACCTGAAAGTTTGGCACTAATTTCATCAACTCTCATTAACTATTGAACATTTGAAAAAATAAAAATGTTAGGATAAACAAAAGCGGTTAATTACCAGAATCACTTGCAAATTGCGCTTCGTTCTCTTCTTCTCTAAGCCTTAGTTTAATCTCATTTAGTTCGTTTTGAACTTGTTCTGTTAGAAAACGACATGTGTTTGAGAGAGAGAGAAAGAGAGTGAGAGAGAGAGAGAGATATGTTAGTCATCTATCTTTAAAAAAGAAACCGAATGTAATAACTTGTTTTTTTTTAACTTTTCAGCTTAACAGATATAATTTACCAAGCTGTACTTTCAGTTTCATCAATTTTTTTCTTTGTACTAATTGATCATCTGTGAACAAAATAAGCAATAACGTAAGTTTTATAAGCTACATATAGGCCTAAACAGTTACTAAATATTTTTTAAGGGCTTAATAGCAATTTAAAATCAACACTGGTACAATGCGAACGCCTACTGCTTAAGTATCAATATAAATGAATCGGTGCATATATATATATATATATATATATATATAGATAGATTTATATATATATATATATATATATATATATATATATATATATATATATATATATATATATATATATATAGATATAGATATAGATATAGATATATATATATATATTAAAAAAGGTCATTCAAATAATGTTCTACCATAAAAAAAATTAAAGTACTTATATATACAGAAAACGTTTGTGATTTAAATGACAAAAACCAAGCTCTAAAATATAACTAAATGCATTTTTTTTAGTATTTAAATATTCTTTTTTTAGCTTATATAAACATGTGTTTCTGAATGCACCCTATTTATATCAGCTATTTTCTAATGTGATGAATTACCGGATAATTTCAATAGCATAGATGAATGGTCATAAGGATGCTGAGTGGTATACCAAGATGCCATGAGATCTATAAATGCAATAAAACAACACAATACAGTGCTGCATCCAGTGGGTTTTTTGTGTGTAAATTTTGTATAATTGCAGTCATTGTTTATAAACATTTTTAATGTTGACTTTATAGACAAGACAAATGTTACACTAATCATATTATAATTGATACATTGCATCCAGCTTCATTAGAAATTGTGTATAAATGGATGTGTATAAAATCGGCTGTAAGATATTCCAATTCAAATATAGTTTTCTGTATTCATTATTTATTTCCCTTCTATTATGAAGAGATTCAATTGAACGTGATTAAAAGGCTAAACACTGCTCTCAAATTGTACAATGTGATATTAAATCTAAATAAAAATTCCGGAAATCAACCAGATCATGTTAAAATTATCCATTATTTACAAATTTTAAAGTCAGAACCTAATTTAATTTTAAATAACAGAATTCGACGCGACAAGCTAATTTAAAAAAATGACCTGAACACTCATCAAGTTAAACACACAATTTACTGAGTTAAAAATATGCTCCTAAAGTAATTAGAAAATGTATATATATATATATATATTATATATATATATTATATATATATATATATATATATATATATATATATATATATATATATATATATATATATATATATATATATATATATATACATATAAACAGAAAGCAATGGTTAAAAAGTATAGAAGAGAGTATCTTATTATGTTATTATATGTAAATTCTAGCAATCTAGTCCTACACCACTCAAGTGTGCTATTTATTTTTATGTTAGTAATAGACAAGTTCTATACTATCTTTCTGTTTAGTGAATTAGACTGCATTTTTTATTGGGATTATTATTGTCAAATTGCCAATATTGAAGTAGGCTACAAGTTAGATCTTGTACGTCTCTCCCTAACACTCTTTTTAGTCGCCTAACCATGAATGAAAGTGATTTGAATTAACTTCATAAATTTTATTTATTTCCTTGATCAACGCAAATAAAAAATTATTAGATTTCGAATAATGTATTGATGTTATTTAGAACAAATGCGACATGACGCAATAGGGCAGGTAAGTAGGCCACCACGCACTTCTTTTGCTCATGCAAGTTTTATTGAGCCGTAGAACTGGTTGCGACCTACTTACCAGCCCTATAGCATATAGGTTAACTGTTGTAAATCAATCTGTTTACCTGTTGTTCTTCTTGAATAGCCGTGTCTAGTGAGCCTTTAATACACATAAATTATAATATTAATACAATGCTGTAAACAATTTGATGTAGCGTTATAAATATTCACTATAACGATTAATTACAGAGGGTAACAAAACGCAGCTAAAAGTAAAAGTTAAATTTTAAACACATTTTTTCTGCTAAAGAACGTGTCCACCTACCTTTGATCTCTTCCATTTCCCTGGCCACATGAGACAGTTTGACATCTCTGTCACGGAGAACTTCCAACAAACGTGGGTACCACCCCTCGTACAGTGTCAGTCTCTCAAACAGTAGCACACTGCCTTCTATCTCACCTTTAGTGTTAGTTGTTGCCTTGATCTCTGACTAATTTTACTATTGTTTACATCAACTTGACACGAAGTTATTAGACCTGGTTATTACATACATTTGGCGGCCGCGAAGTTTATCAGAGTCAACATTAGATATCATTGTGCCTGGTATCTATTACTATTTTGAAATCTGTAAGCTGTACACGTCCATTTGTCACGTTAACAGCGGTCCTTCATTATTTAACAAAATTCTTATTACTACTACTACATAACAATTCTTGCTGCTACAGTATTATTCATAAAGTAATCCTGTTCGTGAATTACTTCTCGTAGCAGTGGAAGAAATTACCTTATTTAAAGTACAATTTAGCTGCTGTAAGGTAGTTTCGCGTGAAAGTAGAGTATATAACATTATTTAAAATATCTTTTAAAGTTTTTCCTGCCCGCGACATTTAGACGCGGGATCATGATTTCTAAAACAAAGTAATTTAAATGTAAAGCAGGCGTTACATTTCTTGGATCACAGTTGTATTGGCGGGTGTTTGTTTGCACTAACTTTCAGACGCAACTGGACTTGATGTTTAAAGCCTTGAGTGCACGTAAAATCATTTTTTCTAACAGAGAGGAAGAAAGTTGTTTGTCAACCTCCCTATTAGAGAGGAAGAAAGTTTCTTGTCGACCACCCAGGTATCTGAAGCGTCGCGGGACGCTCTCGCCAGCCACTAATTACACTACCTAAGTGGTACCGGGTATAGCTACTGGTTTGGTTCGTTAAATGCAGTGTGCCACCGAATCCTTAATGTAAGGTGCTATTTTTAACAAAAGTATGTGACATAGTGGTTACAGGGTAGCAAGGGACGAGAAATCCCATCCCTATCGGGGCACTGGCAGACTCGACTGATTCAATTTTGTAAACTATTATAGTAGGCTACCGTCTCCATAGTGTACCAACTATTTAAAACAAACTAAGATCGACGCTTTGCAGAAACTAAATAAACGTATTATTTAGTAAAGGCATAACTCTGGTTGCGGAGACGGCACCTAGAAAAAAAATCCGGATTTACAATAATGTAAAATAAGTACATTTGGGAAAACGCGTAATGATGTAACAAAGTACCACATGTCAAATCGCTACATGTCAAATCGCTTGTATGTTTCCATTTAAATTCATTGAAATGAATTTGATCCGTTCCAGCCCCAAAAGTGACATCGCGAGTTTTTAATTTTTTTTATTTTTATAAGACAAGTATTATACACACTTTATATTATAACATAATAACATTAAAAACATAATAAAGGATAATGAAAAGAATTACAATGGTCTTGTAAACTGAAAATCAGAGTGGATAATATGGGCAGTAGATACTCTGTTCAATTACTGTTAATTCTAAGCTGTGGTGGTCACTTACATTTACTTACGCGTTCTAATTTTAACGCTACAATTTATCCCTAAAGTGAACGGAACTTAAACATATATATATATATATATATATATATATATATATATATATATATATATATATATATATATATATATATATATATATATATATATATATACATATATATTACACGTTAGTGCTAAAAATAGTACCTTCATGCCGTAAGAGGTACTATTTGGTCCCTTTTGCGGGAATTTAGTACCGTTTGTAATTTTTTTTTCTTATTGATGTCCTATTTTAACAAAAGAAATTACTCATTTAAATCATTTTCTTCTGGTCTTGTTTACATAAATGATCCCCTAAGTTCTAAAAACTTTGATGTCTTGTAGTTTTTTAAAATGAATTCTTATGCTTATGAAGTGCGAATCACTTATTTTTGCCTATAATATATATATATATATATATATATATATATATATATATATATATATATATATATATATATATATTTATATATATATATATATATATATATATATATATATATATATATATATATATATATATATATATATATATATATATATATATATATATATATATATATATATATGGAGAAATACACAATTTGATTATACATGATTATACACAATTTAATTAATTAATTAATTGTTTAAAAATTTAAACTATCATTTTGGCTTAATAATTCTATTTACCAGATCAGTTTCAGTCAACATTTCACTTTCTTGAAGTAGATGAATAACATTTGATGGTTTGACAAATTTTCTAAACAGCTTTAGAAAAAGAGGCTTGAGCCGTTCAAAATATTCTGGATCTAAAGTCGGCTCATCCATTTTGTGACGTGTCGACTGTATTTCTTATTGCAACCAATTAGGCTAAGCTATCCATAGTAGACCCATAATTTGCTCTATAACACTGGAAAATGAACAGTTTAAATTAATTTGTGCACATACTAAATTGTTAAATGCAATGTTGTAAAAGCCGTTTATTATAAACTAGCTTACTCGTCCCCCGGATTCAGATCAAAGGTTAACGCAATGTTTTATGAGGATTTTATGAAAGCGTTTTTAATCGTGTTTTTTAAGACGTAAGTGTCGCGGAGTTTTCTAGGAAGCCATCGCTTACACTACTACATGTACACCGGGGACGATCTTTAGTTCGGTTTAATCATCAATCGTCATGTGCCAACGTGTAACTTTTCCAGGGTGTTCTTTAAAACCAATGTAGGCACAGATTTCTCAATGGGGAGCAAAAGTACTGCAGGTCACTGAACACCTGTCTCCGGTCGACGCTCTCAGTTCGATTTAGTCAACGATTCTATCCATAATGTACCACACACTTAAAAAGAAACGTAAACGACATAATGCTTTTGGTGAATCCCGGTGCGCCAAATTGTTTTCCGCAGAAACCTTCATTGGAGAATGTTTATCAATCTCTCAAAGTTTAATAGTTATCGGAGAAAGGTATAGTAATGAATGAAAGACAAACACACCCATAGACACATATACTTTAATTTGTTTATACGGTAAATGGAAAACAATCGCACATTGCCGCAGTGACGCCGCTAGAAAATCATTACTTTCCTAAAATCTCATGGCGATCTGTGTTTTTTCCAGCTTTTATTTTCCGCGGGTGACACTTTCGGGGGGGGGGGGGGGAGGGGGGGGTGTACAATGCTAAAAGTATATATTCCTATATAAATCCTATTTCGTTCGTGGGGTGGTAGACATTTTTCGGTGGTGGTGTGGGGGGGGGGGGATTTGGGGTCCCCCCGAAGAGATTACTGGAAGAAATTCTGCATGCCATCAGCACTTAATACCTCTCTTTCTCTCTCTCTCTCTCATTCGCTCTTCACTTATTATTAGGCTCCTATTAAAAATGTTTAGATTTAAACGTATTTTATTGAAAACAATATGAGGGTTGGAAGCAGTAGTCGTTAAAGAAATATCAATATTGACAAAGAGTAATATTTTAACGTCCGGGGTAGACCTAGATTCGGAATGTAGTCTTCAAATTATAGAGTTGATTAACCAAACGATTAGTTCTCACTATTGCCAGTTTGGTGTCGACGCTAGCTTCCACGAATTCTAAATATTTAATCAATATATATGGACTCACTGAGCCAACTATTAGTATCATAAAAAATCTAAAAAAACATAAAGAAATAACAGGCATTTCAATTAGTCTAATTTATTTCTAGAGCTCTTACCTGAGGCTACTCGAATACAATAATTTGTGATGTGTGACTGTAACATTGAGCGCAATCGTGTGTCGAAAATAGGTTATCTTGAAAGGCTTTCAAATCACACTGATAAAGTGTTCATTATAACACACATTGCTACACATTTAGTATTATAAACTAGAAAAATTGCCTATTAACTGATAGTGTTGCGATTTTCCTTTTGCGCACGTATACCTGAGATAGCCGATCCTAAATAATATAGGTATAACTGTATTTAGAACATATGTTTTAACAGAATTGAACTTACATCGAACAGATTAGTAGAAGAGCCTGGTACGTCGGACTCCCAAGTCCCCTACATGATAGCGAGCCAGGAGATTTGTCCGCACTAGACGGGCGAATCTCCGTTGCTTGCTCTAAATAGCGTGGGGGAGGAGAGGTGCAAGACTGCCGGGAACCAAGAAGGGTTTTGCTCTCGACCCTAGCCAGATGTCTTGACTTTAAGCTGCGGCCTTCACGTGGCTTCGGATGTGTGCCACTAGTCGGACCAAGCTCATGACCCCCCAAGTGGGTGCGGGATGGCTAGTGGTAGCCAACAGCAGCTAGAGGTTTTTGATCTGGCCGAGTAGAACTGCTGTATGCGTTCGGCTCTTCCGAAGAGCCTGGTACGTCGGACTCCCAAGTCCCCCACATAATAGCGTGGGGGAGGAGAGGTGCAAGACTGCCGGGAACCAAAAGAGTCAGCCGCCAGATCTTTCTTTTGACTTTAAGCGGCGGCCTTAACGGGGCTTCGGAATAATGCCACTGGTCCGACCAAACTCATGTCCCCCCTAGTGGGTGCGGAATGGCCAGTGGCAGATAACAGCAGCTAGAGGGTTTTGATCTGGCGGAATGCCCCCAACGATCAAGCTGGGTACCAGTCGGTAGGACGACGTCCCGCGTCTGGTGGGTGGGGAAAGAAAGCCCGGTGAGAGCCCACGGAAGTAGCGACCGATGTGTGGGGAACTCTCTCGGGGTTTGCCACACTGAGGCCTGCCTGGCTAATGGAAGTCAACCTTCTGAGCCGGTTTCCGTATAAGGAAGGAAGAAAGTAGAATATTGAAATGCAGCGTATTTACTTATCTATATTATCTAACCTCAACATCAAACTCAACATTATTCTCAACATCAATCATAACCGCAACTTCATTGATAACAAAAAACATGGCGGCTATTTGTTAGTAGTTCCCGCTTCAAGATTTAAAAATCATCAAACGTTCCAGAAATGCAACAATTGTAAAAACTTTCAACGCTTATTTGTTCATATGGATGGGAACAAATACATTTGCATGCATTACTGAATATAAAAGATCTGTTGCGTTAAGCATTTTGATTTTATTTCTTTGTTGACTTTTTGTCCAAGAAAGGCTAGATCTAGGCCTAAGGGACATTACTCTGACACTAGATCTAGATCTATTCAGTCTTTGCTACGAGTACGAGCAGAGTTTCTTCCAGGCAGGTCTCTTTTCGGATGGGGGGGGGGGGGCTAAGCCCCCCGACAAAAATCTACCGCCCCCCCACGAAAGAAATGAAATTTATACAATTTATATAGAAAATATATACTTTCAACAGTGTCCGACCCCTCCCCCCGAAAAAAGTCTACCGCCCCCCCCCCCCCCCCGAAAATTTCAAGTGCCCCCCCCCTCCTGAAAAAAAAGTCTGGAAGAAACAATGAGTACGAGACTCTAGATCAAGAATCTACAAATATCTACATTATTCTAAATTGCTTCATTCTAGTTCTAAGAGTATAAAAGTTCATAAATTAGAATTTATTAGATCTAGATTTATTAGATATCTACTATCTAGTAATCTACAGAAAATATTAGGAATATGATGACTCGCACTCGGCCTACAATCCTACAAACTACAACTTAAACGAATCTAGATCTAGATTAAATCGAGATCAGATCTAGACCTAGATTTAGATCTACAATCTATCCATCTCTAGATCTAGATTTATCTACTTCTGGTGGTTTTTTGATGGAGGGCGGACCTTTGACCACAGGTGCTTTGACCCTAGGGGCTTTGACCATAGGTGTTTTGACCACAGAGGCGCTTTGACCATAACTGTGCTTTGACCATAGGGGGTTTGATCATTGGGGGTTTGGCCATTGGGGGTTTGACCACAGGTGTTTTCTCAGCAGAAGGTCTTTGATCACAGGCGGTTTGTCAACGGGTGTTTGATCCAAAGCGCTGTGTGCGGCTTCGATCACAGGTGTTTTCTTGCAAGGTTTGACAGGGACAAGCTACCCAGCTGAGAAGCGATACAAGATGCTGCACGTAAAAGTGCAACGTGCTGTCCAGACACATGGTCAAACAGATTTACTGACATATTTGCGTGCTATGGCATATCTGTCATTTAGTTAACCATTTTAAGTATTACTTCTTTGACTATATTGTTGGCTTGTTTTTTATCATTTTTTATCCTTTATATATGCTATGTATTTTCAAGTGTATTTACATTTTTTATTTGTGAAACGTGTTATATGCCGCATTATTCGTGTTCCATTGATATTTAAAATACCTCTATGAGGCCTAACACCAGCCTTTATGTTGAGACTGAAATATCGTTCTTGACTTTTTTTAATACATGTTAATTTCTATTAACGTACTCTCGGGAAACATGTATAAAATCGTATTAATTGTATCATAAATTTAAATCAAATAACAGTTTGTAATTTATATTTTTAAATATATATATTACGGTTAAACCCCTCTGTGGTCAAAGTTCCGTTATGGTCAAAGCCCCTGTAATGTAGTCAATCTGTAGTCTAGTAGATCTATATTAGTAAGGCTATCCTATTTTTAAATTTTTAATATATTTTCTTAGATCTAGATTAGATTTAGACTAGATCTACTCTAGCTATTCATTTATTAGATATGTAAAGTGTACTGTGAACTACTTTAGATCTAGATACATTTTAAATTTTAATTTAGGGCCTACAGACAACACTGTTAAAGCTAGTAGATCTAGAAATCTAGAATAAATTTAGTTTAAAATATTTACAGTAGTGCTACTACTTTTCAAAGTAGTAAGTAGTGTAGACTACTAAAGGAGCGAGATGATAGATCTTAATTAAGCTACAATCGAGTTTAGTTCATAGTTAGTTAGCTGTAGTAATAGTACCAAAATCAGAGTAAGTAGCACAATAAAAACTACTAATGTATTAGGCCCTTTTATGTTTAGCAAGTTAAAGTTAGTTGCTAACTTAGCAGCAACAGCTAGATTAAAAAGAAGATGATGCTATTTTAGTTGGCCTACTACTAGTAGAAGTTGTTCTAGATCTAGATGTAGCTTCTTATTCCAGAGTAACTAGAATAATTTAGGCATATGTACATTTTTTTAGATTTGTTGCGAGTTGATCAAATCTATATCTATTTCAGTTTGGTTAAGCACTAGTCTACTAGCAAGTAGCCTAGTAGTAAATAGTAAACTTAGAAACAAGATCATGTGTATTAGTACACCTGTGATAACTTTCTGCCTTTTAGTATAAGCTTAATTTTTAATGAATTTCATAGGTACAAAAACTAATAAATTGGCCAGAGTCAGTAAGGTTACAGTTAGCTGTTAATAGAATTGAGTTTTAGATCTATTGACTACAATTTTTAGTTACAAGTAATGAAAATGAAACTAATAATTTTGTAATAGGAAAGAAATGGTTAACTGTAAACCAGATACTTTAGTTTTTAATACAAGCTAATTAGATAGCAAACTGAACCTTTACAATTAAAGAAATCTTATATATATATATATATATATATATATATATATATATATATATATATATATATATATATATATATATATATACTAGCTGCATCCCTTGCTCCGCCACGGTAAATCTTTTTTAAATGTACCAATTTGGGAACAGAACAAAATTAAACACAACACAAACGAACGCAAAAAAAAAACATAAACGAAAAAAAAAAACACAACACTCATAACATAAACACAATTTAAATGCAATCATAAAGACATATTGCTCACAGTCTAGCCCGTATCGCCAAATCGCGCCCTTTCCGAGCTCCGGCGGACACGTCTGACACAGTGAATGACTATAAAACAGAGGCGTAGCGACCCTTTGTGGCGCCCGAGGACAAACTTTCGATTTGACCCTCCCTCAAACTTACGATTTGCACCCACTCCCCTCAAAATTTCAATTTCCACCCCACCCCCTTAAACTTTCGATTAGCACCCCCCCCCCTCAGACTTTCGAACGGACGCATCGTTAAAGCTATAGCCGACAGAAAATGTAGCTTTATAACGCGTTAAAGTTCTGAATGGGTAACACAATATTGTATGGAAGCCGCCATTAATGCTATAAAAAGTAAATAAACCATGTGACGTCACTATTTACCCTAAGTAAAGTCATTGTTCTGAACTTTTATAATTATTGCGTTGAGTGGGTGGGTGGAGGGAGGGATGGGGGGAGAGTGTTGAGATAGCAGTTATTGAACGATTTTGACTTAAATATATACGTAAATTATATAAAATAGTGTTAATACTTTTTGTTTTTAACTAGAAGTAATTTATTTGTTTCAAACACCAAACACAAATATTTGTATGACAATTTTAAACAAAAAAAGATAATTTAAAAATTATCAATTTAGTAAACAACGATCGATGGAATAAAACGTGAAAGTTAAGATAATCAAGACTGACGCCCACTCAAATATGCACACACGTTTACACACACTTACACAGGTGACGTCACACTACAATAATAACAGGGAAAACATCCGGTCGACTTTTCTTCATATTCACTTACGACTAGGGTCGGCGTGGTCGAGTCGGTAAAGCTCATGGTTGCTAAACCGAAAAAACTTGAGTTTGAACCCTCCGGCAGATGTGGACCGTTAGCTGGGGACAGCCACAGGTTAGCAGTCCAACTCTCTACCGCTAGACCACTCTGTCCCCATAGTAAGGGATAGCTAGAACATAAATGGCTTTATAATTTGAGTTATTTATACAGTTTGAGTTATGTTATTCGTTGTTAAATGACGTCATTCAACTAGGTGGGGGGTAGATAGTTGAACATTTATTTATATATTTGTATATAATGATTAAACTTAACAGCTTTTACAAATATGTATATTTTATTTACTATTAAACAAACTAAAAGCTACTTAAATTTAAAAAGTTAATTCTAATGTCATGTTGTACTCCGCCAAAGTTTAACATAAGAAATTGATACAATTTTTAATAAGAGCTGAACAAGGCTGCGATAGATTTCGGCTATTCATAAAAAGTGTAGTCATTTTTTTTAAAAGAAAGTATTTTTTTATCCATTGTACACTCACGTCATCTCAAGTCGCATGGACCCGCTTGTTCACCTTATAAGGATAGTAACTAGCATTTTCTCTTGGCGTTCCGCCTTATAGCGTGTGGGCGACGATTCCGTAGGCCATTAACTTCGTTCATTACTATTTGTCTATAATGGATCAGTTCTATTACATAGGAAATACATTTTAACATAATTTACTGATACTGAACGTAAGTTTTCAGTAGTTGTGCTAAACATGTTGGCAAGCTTTATAGTCACTTAATAACTGTGTTATTGTCGTCTTACTACAACCGCACTCAATATAGACCTAAGACAAGACAAGAGTATACATTTTATATCACAACTACTTATACAGTGTGTTTATGTGGTTTCTGGTATCTAGGCTAATGTAAAATAAAAATATAATAATTTTCCCTAGCTATTTACGTAAACGCGTATATATATATATATATATATATATATATATATATATATATATATATATATATATATATATATATATATATACTGATCTACTATCTAAACTAAGGCAAACTGATGCAATGTGCATATCCTCGTTTTCAGCATAGGGGAGCGGTGAGCGTAAAACAAGTTACAAATAATTTAAAACTTTCTAAGCCCGAGTCAAAAAGTCATATTTTGATACTCAATAAACTTAAGTTTCAGATAGAAAGTTTTAATATTTGACAGTTTTATCATATGTTGATACTCAATAAACTTAAGTTTCAGATAGAAAGTTTTAATATTTGACAGTTTTGCCGTACACGCACAATAAAACAAATCTACAACTGTCGCGGTTGAGGAAATTTACTTGATCTGTCCCATGTAACGTCTACACAAGAGTATAAACTAGAAACATAAAGGAGCGATGTAGGCTAAAGTAAAAGTGATTTTAAAAAAATGACAATCACATAGATCTTGTTGCTTATATTGACGGATTTTATCCTACCATATGGATTATCATTCAAACATTTTAAAAGCAGTTTCTTTAAATTTGTATATGTTTGATTACTGCGATTATTATACAGACATTTTAAAGCAGTGGTACTGCGATTTGGAGGAAGGGATAAGTATTTTCATAGTGAAATCCAAAAGTGAAAAATTCAAATATACCGGGAAACAACTGAATAAGTATTTCTTAATCCATCATTTTAATTGTTGCTTCCCTTTGACCGTAAAGAGTTGTTTTTTATTTTACAAGTTTAATTAAATTATTTATCAGAAAATAAACTTAAGAAAACGACATAATCCAGCATCATGCTTTCATGAATTTTATTCCATATTCGAACCTAAGTAGACTTGATTTAACGGTTGTTATACATTGTGTTACATCACATTTTGTTAAATTTACAACGCAACATTAAAGCAAACTTGTATCTCATACGGTCAGTTAAGCAGAAAATTTAAAGTTCATTTATTTGTTCTACCCATGACTTATTGTGCTATTGAGTCCATTCGGAACACCAAGTAGAACTTTAATTCCTCCAAACATGTCCTGTACACATGAGAGATAAGAATATGTACACCAAAGTACGTACTCAAACCTGGGATTTAAACTCGAGCTCTTGGGGACAAAATGCTTGTATTCCATCACTCGAACATGTCGTCCCATGTGTCCAGTTGATTTTTTAAAGTTCTGCTCTACAGTTATAACTTTTGAAATATTTGAAGTGTTTTAGGTTTTACAATAATACTAGTTAAGTAGCCTATACCAATGCTGGTTCATAAACTTTTATTTAAGTTATTCACAAAATCACCATCAGATTGTTCAATGCTATCTAGTAAATTAGAATGACAACAATGCTTACACAACGGTTCGTCTATCACAGGGGTCTCCAAACTTTTCAGTCCGAGGGCCGCATTAACTATCAAATTTCAGTTCGGGGACCAGTTTCTTCCACGCATGTCTTTGATTTTTCTGTGCAAAGTTCCTCGCAGCCATCACAAACAAACTATTTTTCCTTGGACAAAAAAGATCTCCGCGGGCCGGATAAGAGAACTTCGCGGGCCGCATCCGGCCCGCGGGCCGTAGTTTGGAGTCCCCTGGTCTATCACAACAACAAGATCTCATTTTACATTTCAATTGGAGCAGGTCTAGAATCGTCGAAATATAAAACTACACTACCTAATGTTCCACTTTTATCAAATGTTCTTATTCATCTTAGTTTTACAATCTACTGCTGGTGACACACCGCAAGGGTGGCCCAATCTACTGCGGTGACACAGCGCAAGGGTGGCCCAATCTACTGCTGGTGACACAAGGATGGCCCAATCTACTACTGGTAACACAAGGGTGGCCTAATCTCCTGCTGGTGTCACAGAGCAAGGATGGCCCAATCTACTGCTGGTGACACACCACAAGGATGGCCCAATCTACTGCTGGTGCCACACCACAGTTGTAATGTTTGGTGCTCACAGTCACCAACTAGGTAGAGGATGACACGGCTAACACTTGAGCAATTTATCTACTCGTGGAGATGCTGACGTGTATATGTCGCTCAATCACGTACGCAGCCCCCCCCCCATGTGTCTCTCGGCATTCACACCACGTGCCTGACATCATGTTTCCCCCCCCCCCCATTCACACCACGTGCCTGACGTCATGTTTCCCCCCCCCCCCCATTCACACCACATGCCTGACGTCATGTTTCACCGTCTCGGACATCTGTGTTGACCATACATTGAGTGATGTAAGTAAAACTATTTAACAGTTTCTAAACCCGAGTTAGAAAGGCACATTTTGATACTCAAAATGCTGTTTCATCTAGAAGTTTTAAATGTTTGACAGCTTTGCTGTACACATTCAATAAAACAAATCTACAAACTGTTGCTATTGAGGAACTCTACTTCATCTGTTCCATGTACACTATACTCTGTGACGGTAACAATGTGTTGTACTTATCTTGTTATCAATTGAATTCACTCTATAAAAAACATTATTCTCCTCTAACAACAAAGGAACTGCTTACATTGCAGGAACTGATGTAAGCTGAAACATTGGAAATTGATTAATAAGAAATAACTGCAAACAACTGATCGTGATGCTAAAATTGACTGAATTTAATCCCAGAATGTGGGATGTCATTCAAATATTTTAATAGAATTTTCTTTAAATTTATATTTTGCAAGCTGGCGGGTGAATAAAAATATTTTATTGTGAAATACAAAAATGTAAAACGTCAAATTTAATAAACAGGGATACAACTATGTAAATACTTCACTTCACTTAGTCCTCTTTGCTCCTTATGGAGCATAGGGCCTCCACCATTTCCTTCCATTTCTTCCTATCCTCGGCTATTAATTTTGACATCTCCCAAGACATCCCTATTGGCTTCAGTTCTTCAAGAAGACTCCGCCTCCAGGTCTGTCTTGGGCGCCCTCTCTTCCGCTTTCCCTGGGGGTTCCACTCAAGCGCTTGGCGTGTAACATTTGTGTGAGCCTTTCGCAGTGTGTGACCCACCCAGCGCCACTTCCTCCTTCTTATTTGCACACCTATAGGCTCCTGCCTAGCTTTCCTCCATAGTTCCAAGTTCGGCACTTTGTCCTGCAATCTCAGTTTCAGTATCTGTCTAATGCATCTATTCATGAAGGTCTGTATCTTTGCTGTGCTTGCCTTGGAGACTCTCCATGTCTCTGCTCCATACAGCAGAACTGCCTTGACATTAGAGTTAAATATCCTAATTTTTGTGGTAATGGAGATGGCCGAACTTTTCCATATGGGTCACAGGACTGTGAAAGCGCAGCGGGCTTTATTAACTCTAGCGCGTATGTCCTCCTCTGTGCCTCCCGTTTTGCTGATCCTGCTGCCAAGGTAGACAAACTCTTGCACATCATTTACCTGTCTTCCGTCTATTGACACTGGAGCCTCCTGTTTATTGTTAATTCTCATCATTTCCGTCTTTTTAACACGTTTTTCTTAACTCAGCTTCGCGTTTGTTTGTTTGTTTGGATGTTTGTTGTTAAAATTGACATCGAAAATTAGCCCACTTCTGATTGCTCTATAGACCTGAAATTTGGCATGCATGCTACTTTCGCCTAACAATTTCAGATGCAATCATAAAAACTAGCAATTAGTGACCGTAATTAGCTTAATTTAATTACGCCCCAAGGACCATAAAATTGAGGACATGATTTCTAAAGATACCGACAAGACTGGAGGCCTATTGACCCAGTTACTTCGGCCCCAATCGATGTGAGCGCGCTGGCCGTGATCGTATAGTGGTTAGTACTTCGCGTTGTGGCCGCGACGACCTAGGTTCGAATCCTGGTCGCTCAAGTTTTTAGTCCGTGTATTTATAAACACTTTTTTAAAAACCACGTTTTTCATGTGTAGCGACGGACTAAAAAGGAGAAAATAAAATACTTAAAAAAAACTTTTTAAAAACCACGTTTTTCTTGTGGACTAAAAAGTAGAAAATAATTTTTTTCTTTTGTGCTTCCTCGAGCTGTGCAGATTCTTGTGATGACTGACAAAAAACGTGGGTCGGGCAGATGGGTCGGGAAATTTGATGGTGAACGTACCCACGTTTTTTGTCAGTCATCACAAGAATCTGCACAGCTCGAGGAAGCACAAAAGAAAAAAATTATTTTCTACTTTTTAGTCCACAAGAAAAACGTGGTTTTTAAAAAGTTTTTTTTTAAGTATTTTATTAACACGTTTTTCTTAACTCAGCTTCGCGTTTGTGGATTTGTTTGTTTGTTGTTAAAATTGACATCGAAAATTAGCCCACTTCTGATTGCTCAATAGATCTGAAATTTGGCATGTAGGCTACTTTCGCCTAACAATTTCAGATGCAATCATAAAAACTAGCAATTAGAGACCGTAATTAGCTTAATTTAATTACGCCCCAAGGACCATAAAATTTAGGACATGATTTCTAAAGATACCGACAAGACTGGAGGCCTATTGGCACAGTTACTTCGGCCCCAATCGATGTGAGCGCGCTGGCCGTGATCGTATAGTGGTTAGTACTTCGCGTTGTGGCCGCGACAACCCAGGTTCGAATCCTGGTCGCTCAAGATTTTTAGTCCGTGTATTTATAAACACTTAGCCAAGTCATACTTAATCAAGTCATTAGATATAGTAGCAAATAAGCTATATAAAAAACTTTTTTAAAAACCACGTTTTTCATGTGTAGCAACGGACTAAAAAGGAGAAAATAAAATACTTAAAAAAAACTTTTTTAAAAACCACGTTTTTCTTGTGGACTAAAAAGTAGAAAATAAATTTTCATACATTTGATGACAAAAAACGTGGGTCGGGCAGATGGGTCGGGAAATTTGATGGTGAACGTACCCACGTTTTTTGTCATCAAATGTATGAAAATTTATTTTCTACTTTTTAGTCCACAAGAAAAACGTGGTTTTTAAAAAAGTTTTTTTAAGTATTTTATCTTTGTTGATCTTCAGACCTACGCGCTGCGAGATGGCTCCTAATGCATCAACTTTTTCTTGCATGTCCTCTAGCCTGTGCGAGAGTAAGGCAAGATCATCTGCAAACTCCAGATCTTCTAGTTTCCCCGTGAGTGTCCACTGAATACCTTTTCCAGAACTGGCATAGGCTGTGCGTGTCACCCAGTCGAGAACTACCAAGAAGAGGAGGGGCGACAGCAGACATCCTTGTCTCACACCTGTGTTGAAACTATGTAAATACTTTTGATTCAATTATTTTCATTGTTACTTCCCCTAGACCATAAAAACGTATATTTCAATTTTGAGATCGCACTGTCGCTTAACTTTGTCCAAGAACTTTTATTTCATACACTTGTTTTACTGTTTTTATCACAATATCTTACAGAGTGTATATTTATGAAACCGATATACTTACTTAAACCTCGCCCCTTCCTGCGGAGTATAGAGCAACCACAATTCTCATCCCTTCCACTCTGTATTGGGCTAGCCACTTTAGTTCATGCCAGTACCCAGAATTTCTTCTTCCATCTGTCTCATCCATGTTCCGTGTGGTCTTCCTCTCTTTTCCATGTGGAGTCCATTCTAGTGCTTTTTTCGGGAGTCTTCTTCTGATATGCGAAGAACATGAAACCGATATAATCCCTAATTAATGTGCATGCTATCCTGAAAATGTATCGATATTTCAACCTTAGTAGGATTGGTGTAACAGTTGTGTTAAACATTGTGCTACATATTATATTAAATTGACCAGCAACTTTAACTACCTTGCATAGCATGCAGGCAATTTGGCAGAGAAAGTAGAGTTCATGTGTTGGTGTTAAACCCATGATTTATTACGTCATTGAGACCACGCGGAACACTCAGACAAATTATTTTTCTCCAAACATGTCCACGTACACATCACATTAGTGCAACAAAAAAGGTAATCTAACATGGGAATCAGACTCGTGTCATTGGGGATAAAATGCGCGTAGTCTTTTACTCGATCATGTCGTCCCATTTCTCCAAATGCGTTATTTATGCCACGGTTTACAGTTTTCATGTTTAAAAACTTATATTCCGTGTTTTACATTTACACTAGTTGTTCTTTCACTGACGATCTAGCAACCTGTGCAAAAGATATTTTACAATATCACAGTCAGTTTGTTCAAGGATTTCTAATCAATGACAGCAGTGTTTACACAAATGTCAGTCAATGACAGCAGTGTTTACACAAATGTCAGTCAATGACAACATCAAACTACTTTTTCACTTTACATTTCTATTGGAGCAGGTCTAGAAGCGACGAAGTATCTAAATATAGTATGCGACGTGGCAACAATTTAAAATGATTAGAATTTCTCATTTTTCTAATTATCTCATTTAAATTAGTCTTACGGGTGTACTAAGCATAAACAAATGGACTTTGTTGTAAAGTTTAAACTTACAACCCATGACAACCTGGCGCGAACATCGCCATCACAACATGCGCTATTTGACAACAACTTAAACATCAACAGACAACTAAGATTAAAATAACAACAGTAGAAAGATATTTTCTTTTACCATTTAATGTCGTTTAGTGTGAACATTTCGTAAACAAACAGTATAAATTTGACATTTGATAGTTAGGTTACATTTCATTTACAGTTTATATTAGCGATACTCACTAACTTGAAAGCGTCCTTGGTTGCTAACCAGAAAATGGCTACCACACCTTGGCCTACGATTGGGCAATTTTTTCTGCTTTGTTCGAGAGACCACCTTAACATTAATTTTAAAAATAATTATCACGCGAAAAATGGCGTTTTTTTTCGCGTATTTTAAGCTATCTGAAGATGACAAACCTATTTTTGGCAGAATTTTTTTTTAAAAATTTGCTTCCGACCAGGGAAGTCAAACGTAAACATGGGTATAGTTTGAGTTGTTTAAATACTTAATTTGTTGAAAATAAACTCATTTGGAGCTTAATTACTGATTTTTATTAATTGGCCACTCCAAACATTGCAAGCCAAATAATCCGTGACAACCAGATCGCCATTACTTTTCTGAAGAGACGAACTCTGCTGGGTTGACCTTGCAGCTGATTTGATTTTAGCAGAATATGCACAGTATATTTGATTTTATTACCACATTTCTATTCGTATGGACACTGTCTTCGTCAGAATAAAAAATCACATAATGGAATTAGATCTAGATCTAGAATTTTTAAATATTTTTATTTAATTTTTTTTTAAATGGAAGGGTGTTTAAAAAGGAAAACTAAATTCAAATTAATGAACAACATGTTCAAGAATATATAGTATAGATCTAATCTTTTTAAAGATATTCAATCCCATGCCCATGCATGTTTTATTAAATAGTGTAAGTGTTTTAGCAATGCTTAATCAGGGCAATTCATAAAATATTGCGATGTCATTGTAAAATTAATCTAACCCTCTTCTCTCACTTCACTTGGGACAGGTGTGTTATTTACAAAGTTTTGTCTATGCTCAGTTTAAAATGTAAAGATTTGTAAGTATTTGATTTATTTTAAAAAACACTGCAATAGCATTCAAATTCATCAAGTTAGCGAGAAATACATTCTAAACAGCGTCACGGGCAGTGCGCGTGACAGACATCTCGCTCGCTTAGTTTTGTCAACCAGAAAAGTTAGCCTATCAAATACAATTAATTAGGCCTATAAAATAAAAAGAGGCCAATCGCATTAAAATGATCGCCTGTGAGCGAAGATATATGCAAATTACAAACATCGCTAGCCCGCCTGCGTTCTTTTGTCAACCAGCGAGAGAAAACTCACAGCACAGTGTGAGCATGCGCTAAATCTAGTCCAAGTACTTGGTTATCCCAAGTTATAACTAGTATTGTAGGTCTAGATTAATATAAAGTTCACATTAAATGTATTTAATTAAGATGTGTGTCTATTTGATTTTAAAAATGTCAGCCGTCACCGCAAGGTGGTTGAGGGGGGGGGGGGGGAGATAAAGTGACGTCATCAGCTATCTCAAATAGCAGTTGACGTATGCTATAGGCCTTCACAATGACCTCTCAACGTTGTCTAAGAATCTAGATAAAAACCTAGATCTCTAGATCTTATTTATACAATATAATATATCTAATCTAGATCTAGAGATCTAGGCCTAGCTAGGGTTAAATCTGAGAATTCTAGATCTAGATATCTAGGTCTAGATCTAGAGATTCATAACTCATAAAGTTCAATATTACTTACATTTTAAAATTAGATCTAGAATCTAGATCTAAGATTTTTTAGATCTAGACTAGACAGATTCTACTCTAGATAGGCCTATAGATCTAGATTTTAGTCTAGATTTTAGATCTAGAAGAATCTGGATAGTCTAGAATTAGATCTAGAATAATCTAGATCTAGATCAAGTCTAGATCTAGATTAATCTAGATTCTAGATCTAGATCTCGATTCTAGATCTAGAATACTAGAAATCTAGATCTAGATCTAAAGAGTCTAGATAGAAGAATCTAGAAATTCTAGATCTAGATGATCGACTAAACTAAAATCCTCTAAAATCTAGAAATCTAGAGATCTAGAACTAGAATCTAGATATCTAGATCTAGATCCTAGGTGTTACTAGACATAGCTGACCAACAAGATCTAGATCTAGATCTAGAGAATCTAGATCTAGATCTACTCTAGAAATCTAGATTTAGAAATTTAGATTAAGGTTAGTAGATTCCTAATCGTTTTACATTTTAGATCTAGATTCTATTTAATTAATTAATTAACAGGTTTCATGCTAGGCCTACGTACTCCAAGTACCAGTTTGCTAATGCAACGAAGCAAAATGATCGTCTGCAGCATAGGCCCTAACTAGTTTTGCTTTTAAAAGTATCGATATCATCATTTAACATTTAGTATGCCACTTAGGCCTTGAAAGTTAGTAGAAATAAGGCGGGTGTGGGGAAATTGCGAGACGCGAAAAGCGAAATGGCGAGACGGGAAAATGCGAGAAGGTAATGCGAGACATACCTGCGGAATTAAGGGTAAATAGCGAGACACTTTTTGCGAAAAAAGTTTTTTCCTTTTTTTTTCATCTTTATTTATTTCAATTATTTTAAAAATATTTTTAAAATAAACAAGCATTTAGCCATACCCTTTAACACGAGTGTTGTATGTTGTTATTTTTTATCTAGATACTAAGAAGATAGACGCTATATCTAGACCTATCTATTTAAAAATCCTAACATCGTTGCTGTGCTATTGTCATCGCCCGCTCTTGTTAGCGAGAGGAAAATCCCGTCTCAGTCGGCATTAATTTAAAAATCTAGCCCGTTCATGTTTATACAAACGTGAGCTGTGTCATTGTGAATTGGTATAATCTTGTCAGCAGGAGAGATATTTTGCAACATCTATTTATGGAATTTTGTACTTGCAAAAAGTGTAAAAGTATAAACAATTCTAAAAAGTGCAATTTATTTTTTTATTAAGTAATTTTAATTACAAACAAAATTTACAAACAAAATCTTCTGAAACAGTCCTCAAACACACCTCGTGACACCATCTTTCACACATAGTACACCCAACCCAGTTCATTAGACCTCCATTTATACATTTTTCTTTTGCTACTTCTTCCAATCCACATTCATAACATTTCACATTCTCATCACAGTTGACCTCCTCGTTCATCCCACAAACAACACTGGCACCCATGTTCTCATCATCATCATCCGCACGCTCAACATCTGTTTTCCGTTTTTTATAATTTGTATTTTTTCTCATTTCTGTAATTTTGGCAAAGTCTTGCTTATTGTTGTCACCAGCAGTTCAGTTTTTTTAAAACATTGATATTTTCCCAAAATCTTGTCTAACTTCGGTCAAAATAGAGTATTTTAATCAATTCCTATTACAATGTATTAAAACAGTTTTCTATAAAGCGAAAAAACGTCTAAAATTCTTTTTCTAACATTGCTTTTTTATAGTGTGACTTCACATCTACCCCCCCCCCCCTCCTCCCCCTCATCACACATCGTCATAAAATTACAGACCCCCACCCCCCTACGAGTGTGACGTCATTTATGGAAGACCCCAAATAACACCACCACCAAAACCAAAAAAATCAGATAAGTTAAACTTGGTTTTAAAAACATTTGAAGTTGGCCCATAGCTTACGATATAGCACGAGCAACTGATAATATCGGTGACGTCACTTTATTTTGTTGTATCCAAATGATGTAGGCATGTCCTTGTGCTTAGATTTATATGGCAAATAAAAGTTAGAAAAAAAATCGTAGGCGGCGGCTATAATACAAAATTTCTATGCAACAATAGAAAATATGTTTGCGGCGGCAGCGGATCCGGTCACGGCGATCTTCAAAGACGGTAAATCAGGCGGCCTCGGCGTTCCACACAACACAAAAGACAGAAGTTGATCTATCGTCGGCGGTATTTCCATCGGTTTCGAACAAGGTGGTATTCTAAGTCGACACAAAAGATGGGGGGAGTTGACAAATTATCAGTATGTCTAGCGACGGAAAAATCGGAAGTTTTAACAATGTAAACGAAACGTCTTTGAAGTCTGGACCAAATACCACTGAAAATCGGGTGCGGTAAATTTTTCGCAGAAATCTTCGCATTTCAACACCACCCAGCGTAAGTATCGGCTTGTGGTAAAATGCGAGACAAAAAAGTCACGTGACCGACCGTTTTCGCGCCCTTCTCGCATTTTCCCGCCTCGCCATTTCGCTTTTCGCGTCTCGCAATTTCCCCACACCCAAATAAGGCAATATAGTTCAATATACAATACATTATTATTTCTTTAACAAGTTATTAATCTTAAAGTTAAAACCAGCATATTAAAAAAAATCATCTTTCATTTAAATTTCAACCTATTGTAGAGTCATAATATGCATCTTGATATAAGTAAAATGATTAATTATTTTGAATATGGATATGGTCCACATTTGCATACATAAATACTTTATCTAAATAGTCATCCCTCCCCCTAAGCACGATACCGTCCCCTTTAGCGAAATATAATTTAGGGGCCTATATAGAAAACATACTTTTACCAGTGGCCAGTAGATAATACAGATTATAGGTAGACCCTACGTCTATATTATAGACCCGTTTCTTACTTTGGCCGCTAAGGGGCGTCCATAAATGACGTCACACTTGTAGGGGTTAGAGGGGGGGGGGGGGGTTCAGATGGTGTGACGTCACACTTTTGCATTATAAAAAAGCAATGTTAGAAAACGAGTTTTAGCCGTTATTTGGCGTTTTACAAGACGGTTTACATAAATTGTAATAGGAATTGATCAAAATACTCTATGTTGACATAGTTCTGACAAGATTGGTGGGGGTTATAGACTGAGGTGTGGCGTCCTTTAAGGGGAGGGGGTTGGCTTTTTGTGACGATGTGTGACGGAGGGGAGGGGGGATGTAAAAATCGTCAAAAAGACGTGACGTCATTTTTGGATGATCCCCTAAACCTCAATCATGGAAATGATGTTTCAGCTGTTTAAAAAGTCCAATACGGAAACTTAGGAAAAGAAACATTTTATTGATCAAGAGCATTGGAATCAAACATTGTTATGAAAAAGAAGGGGCTTTGTTTTATCTAATGTCTATGTTTATACCTGTTTAAAATAACACAGACTACCAATACCTGTTGGAAAAATTAAAACCAAATTATATATTGTTTCAATCAACACAATACCATATGTGTTTGTTTGTGTGTATGTGTGTGTGAAAGATTTGACGACCCCACACTTTAGGCGATCCTGGCTAAGCCACTGATCAATAGAATCAATGAGTTTATGTAGGGGTCACTCGTTGCATATCAGTAGGCAACATTAAGACACAATTAATCAGTAATTATATATATATATATATATATATATATATATATATATATATATATATATATATATATAAGTAGGTAGTATGAATGGGGAAGGGGAGAGGAGTGCTGAATAGAAACTTGATATCGATATTACTTTTAAAATACAGGTTGTTTGTTTTTTGGGTCACCCGATTTTGAGCCATTTCTTATGAAGGGAAAAATAAAATCTGTAATTTTATATAGATGTATGCAGACATAAAAATGTTTCATTTAATAAGCCCTTTTTATATTAAAGTAAAAAATCAAATCAACTAGGTAGAGAAATAGAAAGCACATACCTTCAGCAACAGTTCGTATAGGGCTATATTGAAATGGAATGGCGATTCCTCAGAAAGTGTTATTTTTAGTACAACGTCAAGTCCGGGAATATGAGGTTTTCCCGATTTTATTTTATTTTTGACATTTCCGTTTATATGGCACTTCATTAACATACGTACAAAATGCGAAACAATAAAACTAAAATCAGTTATGTAAAATAAATAAACAGTTTTAAAATATTATTAAACATTATTTTATGTTGTATTTTAAAACTCCATTCTTTTTTTTTTTTAATATAACATATAACAATCACTGTTTTGAAAACAATATCGAGTTTTTTTAACGAAACAAAAACTTTAATATTGTGTATTGTCAATAAACTCGTTAATTAGCTTTTACAGATTCATTTATTGATTACCAATATCCACCTATACATCTCTTTATATATATATATATATATATATATATATATATATATATATATATATATATATATATATATATATATATATATATATAAATATATATATATATATATATTTCTGTTTCTGACACAGGGTTGCTCCGGTCGTCGTTTGGCAGTTCTTCAATAAATGTTTGCTTTGTTCACATACCCAGTGTTTTAATTTCAATGTCTTTAAATTTTATACTGGCCAGAATATGTGTGTAATTTTGTTTTGGGTGGTCAGACACGTAGCGGGCAGCTTGAGCATGGTTTCTGTCTCTTGCAGCACGACTGGATGCTCTGGCCTGTCGGTGACCACCAAGCATAGAGCTGAACTGTTTATTCTAGTTGTCTCTGTACATGATAACGTGTGGTTTTTCCTTTACTATTTGCATTTGTTTGTGAATTTCAGTAGCATATTGCTTGTCATATTGATGATGTTGTTTTGTGTCTCTGGTGTATTAAGAGAGGTTTGCAAAATGCTGGCCATTCTGCTGAAATCTTTTGATTAACACTGGCCATGTGTCAATCACATTCTATTTAGGAATGTACTCAAACTGGAAAACATGTCAAATCACTTATGTCCAGTTCGTGTGTTAGCTGATGACATGTGTTGTTTTTCCCTTGATTCTCATCGGCAGGTTTAAAAATAACTTTGAAATTTGTGGTTTTACGAGGGTAGAGCGGTGATGTTGGAAACACGGTTTTTAACAGCTGTTAGTTTTATGTTAAAGCAGCCGTTTACGCGCAATAACAGTTAGCACATATTAAAACAACTTTTTATCGATCACTTCATTCATTGTTAAGGCACAATTTCAACGAAATAGCAGCGACGATTGATGTCGTTATGTAGCTACGTAAACACAGCATCACCACTTCTTTTGTTGCATTCTTTGTGCTTATACCGTAATGTTTTAACCCAATCAAAAAACTGAATCTTGAAAACTAATTATTTCATTGCAGCCGATATATAAAAATACTGTAATGGTTTAAAATGATTAATGCCCAGATTTAAAAAAAAACACTTTTATTGCAGCGTTTGTGCTAATTCCGTTAAATTATACAGGATCCTGATTCTTGAAATAAAATCATCCCTTAATTCGAACCTTGTGCATTTAAAACAAAATTATTTACAAAACTACAGAATTAGAAGAAAAATGCTACATAACATTATAATATAAAAACTCTAGATTTTAATTAGACAAACACAAGCTTATAGCTCTCTTTTCATTGTGTTAAAACATTTTTAAAGATTTAAGAAAATAAGTGAGATATCGAAAAACGTATAAAAATTTTAAAGATACATATATTTTATGCAATTCCAAAACATTCCACGTTTCTACAAGTATATATTTATTTTTATTCTGTCTCTCACTTCTTCATTAACCTAAAACGCTATTAGGTAGATACAAGTTTATCTAAATTGTGTTTGTATACTGTTTACCTAATAATATGTATTTTAGTTTTTTTTCGACTTGAATTTTCAAGTCTCTAGATAATTTATATGTTTGAATTGCTTCACAAATTAAATAAATAAAGTATGCACTAATTGTACTGTAAATGTTTGAAGAAATATATAGTTTGCTATAATAAATTACAGGTAATAAAAAAAATTCTAAAATAATTTAGAAGTTTTATTTTTTAAATATAATAAACAAGGTAAAAATAAATATTAAACTTTACAGTGCTATTTTTTTCTGATTAACATAACAATATAGGAAAATGTTTTCAATTTAAAACTTTGATACTAAAATGCTGTTAACATGGATTAACTCCACACAAGTTTAGAACAAGTACATTCGCACGACAATAAAAAATTTGCGTGTGATGGTGTGAAATATTCTTGCTGAAGTGTATAGTAGGCCTAGTAGCAAAAAATATTATCTCGAGATTTAACGCGAGCTCTATGTCGGAGATTGTCGTACAGTAAGGACACGATGGGAAACTAAATTCTATAACTAAACCGAATCAGTAGCGTCAATCGGTACCCCGACAGTTGTATGACCTGAAGCGTACAGGCTTCCCTATCAGTACTAAGGTGTATACATTAGTATTATAGAGCGCCCTATATTATTTAGACTACACCAACCACAGGACGGACCCGGCGCCCTTGCGGTAGTGTAACCGATGGCGTCTGAGAGCGCCCGGCTACGACCCTAATACCCGGTCGGACGTCGAGATGATATTACATTCGTGCCTTTGAGATGATCTACCTCATTATTACATCTGGGTCATCGAGATGATCTACCTCATTATTACATCTGGGTCGTCGAGATATTATATCTCACTATTACACTCGTGTTTTCTGGGTCGTCGAGATGATCTACCTCACTAAAACGTTAAGATGTGGCTCTCTCAACCCTCAACTGGGATCTAAGACATATAGCGCCTGGTTTGTTTACATTTAACCAACTCAGTTCTAACCCACCGGGCACATGAGGCTTGTAATCTGGGGACGGCCACCTATCTAAGAAAGAAAATTCCTAAATAAAACAGAGATGGGGCCCATCTAATTACCAAATTAGGATTCCTTTAGGCTACTCTTGCGACACTTCTGTTTCCAAGCTATAGTAATGTCCTGTTTTGTTTTGGGTGCTTGGATTTTCATTGAGCAATAATCCAACGATCTAGTAGATTATGTTCAGGTTTATTTCATTATGTATATATATATATATATATATATATATATATATATATATATATATATATATATATATATATATATATAAAAAATTCTATTCTATGTTCTACACCAACGAAAATCTTTTAATTACAATTTTCTATGTAGCAAAAGTTTTTGTTCACTTTATGTAATTCAGTTTCTACACGTATAATTTGGCACGTGTACTGTATCTTACTTCTTTATTAAGTTTCACGCAAGATAAATACAGCTTTATCTAAATTGTTGTATGATGTTAACCTAATGATATTTTTTTATATTGTATTCTTTTTTTTAACAGACTTCTTTAATAAATAGTTTAAGAAATGATCTCATAAGGAATAGGTGTCGAGAATTCAGGCTTGACTATACTATATTCTCAAGATTCCTGCACTATGTGATGTAAAATGCAAAAAAGGGTAATGATTATTGATACATTGGGTAAGGGGTGCGCTGTCTGAGATTTTGAATAATAAACTACCCGATCACTAAGACAGAGGCCAGAAAAACTTACCTATGACACGGCAACTTTTGAAAACTTCTCTTGTTAAGTTCATGAACCAAACAACAATTACAATGCAAAATAGCTTAACTTTAACACTTTAGAGGTGATTTTTTAATAGTAATTTTGAATAGCGTTTTAAATAGGCGGATAATTTGTTTTAGAATAAGCAAATTACTTCTTTCTAACCTTTTAGGGCAGCATATTTTGTTTTTTTAATACTTTTAGTGTCGAATTTTGGTCAATAGAAAGACAAGTAGAGATTGTATAACGGGATGATTAGCTAAGGATTTTATGTGAATTAAACTGCTTTTACGCAAAGTCTTTAAAACTTAATTGCTTTGGAACATTTTAAATCTAATGATTAGTTTCAAACAAGTCGTCTGAAAAGTTTTACTTGTTCATTAAATCAAACATGCACAGAAAATATTTGCCATAATACTATGGACCAAGTTTTTGTTAACTATTGTTTTGCTATGTGTAGCTGTTATTGTAGCTAACCGTAATAGATGAGGCGTCCAGATGGTCACTTTTTTTTCAGATACAGTTAAGTCACGCCAATTTTAGAATATACTAGTTACTTACGTCTAACATTTTTCCGATTGAAATAATATGAGTCGATCATATACATTTTATATTGACTAAGTAAAAAAAAATGAACGCACATCATGAAACTTCGACCTATCTGCACACACGGAATTCAACATTGATACATTTTTTAAAAACTTTTTAAATCGGCATAAAAAACAGCAGATTTAATATTTTGCTTCATAACAATGAGTCAAAATACGGGACGAAAGAAAATGTTATTGAAACTGAATATATATTAAAATAAAGTTTATATTCAGCACCCCCCCCCCCTCACCACACACTCTAAACGTTTTTCTGTTTGCCTTCCCATCCTCTCTGTGAATCCCTCCCTCACCCCCCCCCCCCCTAGTTAAACGCTAACAGTATAGGCTTGTCAATCGGGAAAACATCTTATTACAGGACTCTTACTTGTTCTAAAAATATCACATGTGTTTATGTTTCTCCCTATACACATACATTTTCACACTGACGAACAAAAATGAATACGCAAAGAAAAAAATAAAGACATTGGAACTTATCGGGAACAGGTAATATAAGAAGTTATTTATCATACGATTTAGACATAATATATAAGTTCGGGAAAACCACAGATTAACAAACTTTCGTGATACTAATAATAGCACTCTGTGAACGATCGCCATTTTGAATCAACATAGGCCTAAAGGAACTTTTGCTGGCTGTATGTAATTATTATATCTCTTTCTAGTTATATTAATTTAATAAGTTTTATTTTTAAAAAATTAGTTCTTAACTTCAAAATAATTAGGCCACATTGAATAAGATAAACTGAAATATGCTTCGATTTATTCTTATTAAGTTATATCAAACACAAATTATCAATCTAACATCCATATATTGGCATATATCGTACGTAATTAACATATTAACATATTAACATATAGTCTTAATGTTTAGCTAGCAGTTGCCTGTAGTCAGCTAAACTGTGTGAAAAATGTAACTACTTGTTTATAAATGTTTTTTTTTTTTTTTTTTTTTTTTGCGGAAAGAAGTGTAGTTTCAAGGGGGGATTTAAAGTGTGTGTGGTTATTAAAGTAGATAAGGACGTCCTAACGCCAGTTTATTAAAGAAGGTTTTTTTTTAACTACTAGAAACAATAACATCAATATGTATATATATATATATATACATATGTATATATATATATATATATATATATATATATATATATATATATATATATATATATATATATATATACATATGTATCAGTAAATTATAGTAAAGATGAAGGCCTATATATTATTCGTATGTAGATGATTAAATAACGTAACATAATTAAGGACATTTGAGTAACTTATACACATCGTATTGACCTCCCCCCCCCCCCCCCCCAACCACGTTTCGTTAAACGGGAACAGTGTAGGCTTGTTATACAATATGGGGGAGCTGGGATTAAGGGACTTGTTTTAGAGTGAAATTCTGTATAACTTTACAAAAAGTTGTCAAAGGTCAGTGCTACTATAGATATGTTGCTACCAAATTGTATTACTTTATTTGATGAAGCCGTGGATCTGCTTTTATAAAAACATTTTGTAACTCAGTTTTGTTCATGGTTTGCCATTAACTGAACTGAACCTTTTTGATAATTTCAATACGGCTATGTTATGTAAATTTTTTTTTTTTTTGGGAGGAGTCGAGCTTAATGTCAAGCATTGCCAAGGGAAAGAGGCAGGGTGTGTGTTGTTGGTGTGGAGAAGATGTGGAGAAGATGTGGTGTTGTGACGTTTTGAAATATGAAAGATAATATGTCAGGTGGCATGGTTAAAAACGAAGAAATGCAAATAGATTTTATTGGCCAAGTGGGGTTTTATAATCGATCTGAAGTAAAATATTATTAAATAATTTATGCATTATTTAAAACACCCATGGTTTTTGTTTCTCCATAGACACAATAGTTTTCAAATTAACGGAAATAATCAAATTGAATTTACCAAGAAAAAATTAATAAGGTCTACATATGAAACGTTTTCGAACACATTAAAATATAATCACTTATTAATTATGTCGTAATATTGCTAAGGCAGAGGCGTAGCGACCCCTCCCGGCGCCCGGGGACAAACTTTCGATTTGCACCCCCTCTCAAACTTTTCATTTGCACCCCCCCTCAAACTTTCGATTTCCACCCCCCTTGAACTTTTCATTTGCACCCCCCCCCTCAAACTTTCGATTTGCACCCCCCCCCCCTCGAACTTTTCATTTGCACCCCCCCCCCTCAAACTTTCAATTTGGCGCCCCCTTAAGGTAGGCGCCCGGGGACATATGTCCCCCCCGCCCCCCCCCCCCTCGCTACGCCTCTGTGCTAAGGTCACAGAAACAAGTGAACTATACTTCACTTGCCCCATAGACCGTCAGGTTTGAAAGGGAAAGCTTTTTAATGTTGCCAACCGATTTGCAATTACAACGAGTGACCTCCTACATAAAATGATGGTTCTGTTGATCAGTTTTGCTGCAGGATGTAAAAAATAATTAGGTAGAAAGTCACAGAAAATGGGACTATTTAGATCTAGTATTTATGTATGCCAATGTGGACCATATCCATATTCAAAATAATTAAACGTTCTACTATTACCGAAATACACATTATAGCTCTACAAAATGTTGAAATTTAAAAGAAAGATGCTGTGTTTTAAATATGCAGAATTTTAAGCGTTTTTTTTTAATTAATCGCCGTAAAATAGCCTTATTTCTGTAACTTAAGGCCTAAATGGCATGTTAACTGATAAATTATGGTTTCGATACTTCAAAAGTTAAACCAGTTTTACAGCAGACGATCATTTCGTGTCATTTCATTAGCAGACCGGTAGGCCTACTTGGCGTAGGACGTACCAGTAATATATTAGTTAATTACCTAGATGGTTAGATGTAAAATGTAAATCGATTAAGAATCTACCTTGTAACTACATTTCTAGGTTCTAGTTATATAGATCTAGACCTTGTTGGTCAGCTGTTTAGTAGTGTGTAGATGGCTGTAGGGCCTACTAAACCGCCGTTAAGGAGATTATACTTAACACATAGATTCTAGATCTAGATATCTAATCTAGATCTAGATTCTAGATCTATTTCATACTGACTTGGTAATCTATATCTTACTCAATAGATCTAATCTAGATCTAGATTAAGATTCTAGCCTAAACTTTATTCTAGACCCAGACCTAGATCTCGATCTACTAAAAATCTAGATCTAGATCTAGATCTAGATCTAACTACTTTAACTAGACTAGATCTAGATCCTACTAAGTTAGTAGATCTAGACTCTCTAGTAAGATTTAGATTACCAAGTTAGTATGAAGTATATGTTGAGTATAGTCTCAGTGTAGATCTAGTTTAGATACTATTTAGAAAATAGTATAGATAGGCCTAATATTATTATCTAAATCTAGATCTAAATTTTGATAATTATTAATAGTTAATAGCGAGTCTAGTTCTAGTAATTTAGTTGACTGAGTATTTTACCTTAAAGTTAAGTATTTTACTAGATCTAGATCTAGATTTTATGTGAATAGGATTACAATACCTGCAATACCCTATAAATTATGAATAGCCTCAGTATAAATACACATCTTTCAACTTACTAATGCGTATTATGTCTTTAGGTCTAGATGTCTAAGACTATATGTTTTGTGTTATGGGTATAGGGCTAGGCTATAAATAAATCAGAATGTAAGTCCACTAGTACTAAGTAGGAAAATATAACAATCGTAACTCATATCTTATTTTTCCAATACCCTGCATGTTACGCTTAGTGAGAGGGTTTCACTTGATTCGATTCCATACCACTACATTACGTTACACTATCATGTAGAGGGGTTGTATCCACAGACAGGCTTCATGCACTTGCTCACCGAGACAATACAAGTGACGACCAATCAATGAGATGAACGCAGATTTCGTGTTCTTAGATTTATTATCATACTTGACTCACGTACATCTTTTCGTCACGACTATCAAGAGAAAACTGCCTCACACACACTTCCCAGCAACCAGTCTCTACACAAAATTGTCACTGTCGCACTATACACGTCATCATTCCATACGTTCAACATACCTTTCGCACCAATATTCAATCGCACCGATCTACACTCAGAACATGCATCATAACACTGCACCTATTTTGCATTCTTAATTTAGACACACACTCAAAATACTTTATATGCTGGTGAATTTTGTTGTTACAGTTTCTTGGCTTGTTTTTCTATCTAATATGATATTTCTATTCCTAAGAAAAGCATGAGACATAAAAGAGTGCTCTAAATAATAAACCATAGTAACATTTGAAAGTTCTTTAATACAATAAATTGTAAATATAGATCTACAAGATACATTTAAACAAAAGCCCTACAATTGTTTAAGTACCTTTAAAACTAAATTGCTATATGATGATTTTGTCAATCAGTAGGGCTACTTTTGAAAAAGAATAGACATATAGACTATACTAGGCATACTGCCTAGCTTCGCTTAGGTTTTCAAAAAAGTTGAGAAATTGAATGATTAATTAATAGTTGATTGGCTGTTATGTTAATGCTTAGGGCCTAAATTTATACAGTGGGGTACTATATTGTACCCATAAATTGATGGAATATTCGCAAACTTATTACTCGCAAGGTTATTAGAACTGAAAGGGCTCTCATAAAAATTATCAATCAAATATTATATTAACTTACTTTTGCAATTATTTTTACAATTTCAATACAATATAAAACTTAATTTATAACAAAATATCCATTTAAAACAATGCTATACTTTATGATTTTTGTTTTTTTTCTTAAAAAGAGTATACAAAATATTAAAAAATTGTTACATTAAAAAGTTACCTCCCCTGCTCTTAGACCAAATGACAAAATCTAGTATAATGAGAATTTCACTCGCAGTCATTTTTAGCCCTCGAAGAGGGCCTTGATGCTAAACAACAGTTTTTCCATACGGCCCATTCATCTATAGAGGTGTATGCAAAAAATTAGCCAGATCTACTGAGTTTAAGTACCCTAAAATCCGCGTTGAAATGACCCTCTGTTTTTCCCATAAAATACAAAGATTATATAGGGAAATACAACTGGTCAGTTTTGACCCCTTTACGAAGTTTTCCCAGATATGCCGAGTTTTTTGTGACACTCTAAGGCGTTCACCTACCACCTCACAAAATATCAAGGGGGGTCGTCGGAGGAAATTTTTTTTCGTAATAGAGCTCATATAAAGAGAATTTCACTCGCGGTCACTTTTTAGCCCTCGTCGAGGGTTTTGAGTGAGACCGACAGGTCTGCCCTAAGGTCAAGCCATTTACCTATAAACATGCCAAAAATTAGCCAGATGTAAAGAGGGTAAGTGCCCTAAAATCCGTTTTGAAATGACCCTCTGTTTTTCCCATAAAATACAAAGATTATATAGGGAAATACGACTGGTCAGTTTTGACCCATTTCCCGATTTTTCCCGGACATCGCGAGTTTTTTGTGACACCCCAAGGCGTTCTCCTACCACCTCACAAAATATCAAGGGGGGTCGTCGGAGGAAATTTTTTTTCGTAATATAGCCCATATAAGGCGCCGGTCAGTCGAGGTCAGTTTTGACCCCCTCTCCGTAGACTTTTCGGCAAACCGTCACCCGCCCTCGTGTTATATTGCCCGAAGGCACCATCGTGCCAAATTTGACCACTTTGCTTTATATATATAGATTTTGATGTATGCATGTCACTGTCAGCATACTCACTTCTTTTGCCCTGTCTATTTACAATTGTCTACTATATATTATCAACTATGAAATTGAAACACTAGAATTAGGATTTAGGCTGCTTCATTATAATTTACTGCAGTTATGTAAGTCACATAGATATGCAGTTGTGATACTATAATAATTAGTCTCCTTATTTCACCCAGTTGAAGTATTATTTTGGTGCTTTACCTTTTTTTGTGAATTATTTACATAGCATTATTCTTAACTGTTAAATTTCAGATCATCCAGTTTTGGCAGCTGTTTGTGTTCATTAAAATGGTTTTCCCTCCTGATGAGAGGTTTTATATTCAAGTGAAATTATAGCCATACCAAGCTGACATGCTTGCACAGTAAGTATTTTAAATTGAATTTAGTTCTTAAAATATTGGTTATTACTTGTTAGTTTGTTTTTTAAAATGTATGTAGTTTTCTATATCTCATATTTTTTGTTTCTTGAAATAAAACAGTTACATTTTACACTCCTGTGTATGATTTCAGATCTCAAAGATCAGTTGTGACAGCTGTGTGTATTTGTACTGTAAACATCTTTTCAAACAGAAAACTGTGTAGGCCTACATTTTTGGTAAATCTTACAAACCAATGGCAGGCTTTTAATAGAACACTTTAAATATCTACAGACACTTGCCATGGAAAATTCCAACAAAAAGGCAAAAACCTCTACATTTACAGGTAATGAACAACTTTATTATACAAAAATTAAGTATCTGCTCAGTAATTTAAGGGAGAATTAATAAATCTTCTATAAAAGTGTGCTAATCTAGCAATACAATTATGTTATGTTATAGTTTTATGTCAACAGGTAGAGGTATCCTTTAATGTTAGATTATCAGAAAAAAGTATAATGATTTTTGTTCATTTTAATGGGTTTGTGTTATTATATCTTTCTGTAAGTAAGGAAAACTGACATACTAATAGTTTTGAAATTAGATGTAGTGCATGTAAATCTGTGCTAGCATGAACGTAATATATTTGTATTAAAATAATATGTGACGTTTATAGTATAGAAGTATTTATCTGTTTTAAACCTTTTAGAAGAATATGTTTCCCTTGTTTTGTAAGAAAACCACATATAGATTCTTAATTTCTTTTTAAGATTTAGCATGCTGTGAAAACCCCAACAAAGTCAGACACAGTTATGTGTTTTGTCCAGGTAAGAAACAATAAACATAAGCTAAATCTAATATACATAATTATACATTTGTGCTAGTTTAACAAAAGCATAGCTAATTAATTAAATTTAAAGAATTGTATATCATTTTTAAAGCTATTTTAGTCAATTTAAATAATTTGTTCCTGTAGGAAATCATGAAGCTGAGATGTGCTATGGAGGAGAAGCTGATCTACACAAACATGTTACTGGCTGTAAGAAGAATCCAGGTCACAAAGGTTTTATACCTTTAAAAGATTTCAACACAAATTGTCTCCCCTCACGTTACCATGACGACGACCTCATGTCTGAGACAGTCAAAGCTTTGGCAGCCCTAACTGTCCAGGTAAAGACTAAATTCACCAGTCTAGAGAGACCAGAGTTTTACCCAGGCACTCAAGTTCCTTATCCATGTTATAATGACAGAGGAAGTCACATGATGAGGTTAGGGACAGGGAGGGTGTGTGATGTGATCAAGTACACACAGTGGGACGGAGCTTGTCGTTGTGCCAAGTGTCAAGTCTCTGCCACACCCAGCAAAATGTGGGGGGAGGTTCATATGGTGACAGCCACACACGTCGTGTTTGATGCCAGTGAGGCGAGACAGACCAGGTGTGTTTTAGGTTTTGATGACAATAAAAGTCCAGGGGTCAGTCTTGATGGCTGGGAGTTGTGGGGTGGGGCAAACATTGAGGGAGACTGGTGTGAGTTATGTGACATGTGACTTAAAGTTGATTGAAGAACTGGACAAGATGTGTTGGCGATTTGATGATCTATGTAGGGAAGTAGAGGACAAATACAGGAGATTTGTTGATGTGGACAAGTTGACCGTTATAGTGTCACATCCTCATGGCTGTCCTAAACAGATCTCTGTAGGACAATGGACACACAAACATGAGAGGGTTGATGATGTTGATGTTATCCCCTGGACCAGGTACTGGTACACAACATGTACATGTCCAGGCTCCAGTGGAGCGCCTGTCTACAGGCCGGGATCTCAAGGGTGGTCGTATGGCCATCGCCACAGTGGATCAAACTCTAAAGGAAATTATAGTGGGGAGGATTGGTAAGGATGTAACTTTTAGTTCTTTCCCCTTGTCTACACAATGTAAACAAACATAATGGCGGAACCTTTCCCGTCATTAAACAGATTGTGTTAAGACATACATGTCCTACCAACATTTTATTACGTTTAGATGATTAAAACAAATGTTTTGATTAATTTAATCCATTGAACCAAATTAATTCACATGTACTTTGATGGATTTTAGAGGTTTTTTTTGTTTCATAAGTTTTAAATAATTTGCTTATACTTTTTGTCGGCAAATTGTTGTCATGTAGATTCTACCTAGATCTATAAGCTGGATAATACCTGTAAATGAAATGTAACCTACCTATCAAATGTCATATTTATACTGTTTGTTTTTGTATACAAAATGTTTACACTAACCGACATTAAATGGTAAAAGAAACTGTTTTTCTTCTGTTGTTATTTTAATCGTTGTTGTCTTTTGATGTTTAAGTTGTTGTTAAACAGCGCATTTTGTGATGCCGATGTTTGCGCCAGGTTGTCATGGATTGTAAACTTTACAACAAAGTCCATTTGTTTATGTCTAATGCACCTGTAAGGCTAATTTAAATGAGATAGTTAGAAACAAAAATGGAATTCTAATCATTTTAAAATATTTCTACACGTCACATGCTGTAGTTATATATTTCGAAGCTTCTAGATCTGCTCCAATAGAAAATTAAAAAAAAAATAGTTTGATGCTGTCATTGACTGATATTTGTGTAAACATTGTTGTCATTATATCTACACTGAGACTATACTCAACACATACTTCATACTGACTTGGTAATCTAAATCTTACTAGAGAGTCTAGAGGTTTTCAAACAGACTGAAGTCTTTACACACAAGACATGTTGTTATGATTTGTTTTAATTGGAAAAAAAGGTATTTTTTTTCAAAACCCGATCAGGCCAGAAATGAGTATCCTATTTTCTTTATATATATATATATATATATATATATATATATATATATATATATATATATATATATATATATATATATATATATATATATATGGTTCCATGACAAATGATCTCAGGACAAATGATCTCAGACAAAATATCTCAGACAAAATATCTCACGGACAAATGATCTCAGGACAAATGATCTCAGGACAAATGATCTCAAGGACAAATGATCTCACGGACAAAAGATACCAGGACAAAATATATCAGGACAAATGATATCATGGACAAATGATCTCAGACAAAATATCTCAGACAAAATATCTCACAGCGAAATTTTAATAGTATTTACGATGATTTTAGTTGAACCTTTTTATTGACCGTTAATATGATTTTGTTTACTTTGTTTACGTATAATAATTGTGAATAAAATGAATTAGTGAAACCTAACAAACCACAAAAGGTGTATTGAGCAATTGTAGTAGCATTTGATTTGAAAAAGTAAAAATTAAAACAAACTTACTGTTTTATCCTGAAAGGTTTAATAAATAATAATGTATAAAACAAAGAAACGGCAGTTACACAACATTAAGGTTCATAACACGCGAAATATCTTTCAAAATGTGAATGGGTCTGAAGGTTCGTAACGTTAAACTATTGTTTTTATTGCATCATCAGCACAAACATAACGTTTAAGTTTCTTTGCTGGCAGGTACATTAATATGATCACACCTCTCCAATACTATGTGATCATCTATTGTGTGAGCTCTTGCTCGACATGTCCTAATTTCACATTTCCAAATCTCTTTGCCTGCTTATGGCAAACATAAATTCAGCAGAAACTAATGTCCTAAAACCTTTCTGCGAGGTAACGAAAGAGACCATAGCAAAGCAATCACCATTAATACTGATTTGTTTGATGCACACTACGACATACTTAGCTCCGCGATGACCGCTGTCGTTTAAATAAGCATTGGTCACCTGATCACTAAGGTGTGACCGACGCATAACAATACACTTTAGATACAAGTCGTATTGTCCATGGAGGGCGGATGTCTTTCCCTTAAGGTATGTCTCTGCTATCAAAGCGGGCGGCCACCTTAATACGAAGGTGTGTCTTTATTGTTATTTCATTCCCTTTGATCTAGTTTCGTCCACCTGACGTTGTAGGATTGTCTCACGTTTGTCAAGCACACCTACGCTATCTTTCGAAATTATTTCTTTAATCTTGGAATACTATATTACTAATACTAACCTTAAAATCTTTAGTGCAATATGACACATTTATACGGCAAACATTGCTTACAATTATTATATAGGCCTAGGCATATAAACAATATTAAACATAGTAAACAAAACCATAAGACAGTCAACAACAAAAAATCAGATCAATTAAAATCACCCAATACACTATTAAAATTTAGGTGTGAGATATTTTGTCTGAGATATTTTGTCTGAGATCAATTGTCCGTGGTATCATTTGTCTTGATATATTTTGTCCTGGTATCTTTTGTCCGTGAGATCATTTGTCCTTGAGATCATTTGTCCTGAGATCATTTGTCTTGAGATCATTTGTCCTTGAGATATTTTGTCTGAGATATTTTGTCTGAGATCATTTGTCCTGAGATCATTTGTCCTGTCACCATATATATATATATATATATAAAGGGGTGGCCCTTTTCTTTTAGTTCTGCCACTGTGTAGTGACCTTTTCTTTTCTTCTAAAAATAAGTGGGATAGAAGTTGTATTCTACAAAGTAAAATTTTTTATCAAACCCCAAATAAAGGTATGCACGTACACATTGTGAATGGGAAGAGATTCATTGATACGCTTGACCAATCATACTATAGTACAGTAATTAAAAATAATTCACGATAGGTTGCAACTAACCACTTGTGCTAGACAGCCATCTTGTTTCTAGATAAATGAAATCATCGCCTGTCTTCGTTTGTTTACTTATTTGCATATTCTCTTCTATTTGTTGTTTTAAAGTTATACAACAACATTAAGTTTAATAATTGAACTTTGCCTAGAAATGTACTGTTGATTATCACTAGAACAATATTAAACACTGTTTCGTACGCTTTATACTAAGCTGAAACAATGTGTCATGGACATGTCTGTCAGTTTGAAGAATGTACTGCCCATCCCCTTTACCCCTTCATTCCCTTCTCGCCATTCAAGCAACGGCTGGTTTATAATCTTGTTACGGTATGTTGTGATAGGCTTGAACGCGTTCATCAGGCTTTACACCGAACTGTATACGACACGATTGTAGGAAAAAAATTCACAGGAAAAAAAACACAGGAAAAACAACACAGAAAAAAGTCACAGGAAAAAAAGTCACAGGAAAAAAAGTCACAGGAAAAAAAGTCACAAATATATATTTGCATGATATTTGTTACTACTTTTATGTATTAAATATTTAGATAGTGCAAATTAACTTAGGATTAATTAAATGTGATGTAATGAGTCTAGGCTGTATACGCAAAGGAATTTTTATAATTCATCTAAAATTATTTATTATAAAGTATGTAGATTGTAATTATTTTAAACTTAAGATTAGTAGCATTTAATAGAATGCTCCAAAGTCCATGTTTTTCATCGTGTTTTTTTAAAATACCAATATTAAATTACAGTGAAATGGTAAGTTTATCTGACTTGCTGCCCTCAAATCACGGCAACAATAGTTATGATTAGTTCAACCACCTTTACTGCCCACATTTATCACGCTCATTACATAACAAAACTTAGGATCAAAACAGAAAGCCGACAAGGTTCAAAGGCTGTCGATGACGCATAACGTCAACAACACAAAATATGTTCGGACAATGCCTACTGAGGAGAGGCCGACCAAAGAATAGCCTACGGCAAAATGTGCATAAATTTCTTTTATAATTAACTTTTCTTCCGCGTATTTAACTATATACATAACAAATGTTGAGATTGTTGTGTTAATTATCTTAGAGTATTTTAACTTACAATTGTTATAAATCATAATGCTTTTAACGTCTATAAATAATTTATGCTATCAAAAAATACAACCCACAACAATAAATATACACAATTTTACAATTTTTAACAAATTAATAAAAATATTTCTTAAACGATTTTAGTGACTTTTTTTCTGTGACTTTATTTCTGTGACTTTTTTTTCGATAAAATTTTTCCACTGTGACTTTTTTCCTGTGACTTTTTTCCTAGCAAAAACTGTGACTTTTTTTCTGTGTTTTTTTTCCTGTGACTTTTTTTCCGTTCACGTACGACACATGTGTTAATGTGTATGCCCATCTCTCCGTATAGGGTGTGGTAGCAACGAACGTAAATACTTGATAGGATAGCTGAGAAGCATTCACTTAGGCCCTGTGCTGGACCCTATCTACACAGATGTGTTATTCGCGGTTGAATGAACATTGGTAATCTATGTGTTATGGACCGCTCTCCGACAGCCGCGGAGGGAGCGGACACCCCAGGTTCGTTTGGTATGGTACCGATAGAAGTCACTCTAATGGAATCCCAACAACTTGCCGTGAGCTCGTTAAAGCTGTCTAGGGGTAAACACGACAAATCGAAGAGACTCAACACGACTTAAACTATCAATACCTTTTTAATAAATGTACAAGATTATGACACTAGGTAAGTTCAAAATGTACAGACTCTAAGAGTACAATAAATAAACTCAAAAACTCCAACTTACAGTTTGAGAAAATCACAATATAACAAAGCTGTGGCTCAGTATATTATACACCAATAAAGATCAATACTTCACACAACTGAATAGCATCATAATTACCACATAAAACAAAGAAGAGACTTATTGCCTCTACAACAATAGAAATCCAAATAAAGGTCAAACTATCACCGAAGTAATCAAAAAGGTGCAATAATACACCAGAACAAAATATTAGAAATACTACAACTTGCCACCCAATACCTTATACAAAAGGTGTTAATCATGTCACAAAATAACAATACTGAAAAAGTGGCACACATAACCACCGGCACAACTCTCCTGGTCCAAAGGTCAATCTGGCTGCCTTTAGACATGAAAAAACCCGAGATTAAATACAACTCAGATTAAGGGGAAATAACTCAAAAGTCTTACGACTATTGGTTGAGGATCTGTCAAGGATCCTCACGGTCGCAAGACCATTGGTTGAGGTTCTGCCAGGGATTAAAAATACAATCACCTGATGTGACAGAGTTCAGTTGACCGATTCGTACCAGTGAACTGACAATTCTCCCAAGGACAAATACATAACTCAGGAGATTCAATATAAATAAAGCAAAAAGACCTAAGTAGGTCACATATGGCTCATCAGTTCTTCACGCACTATCCAGCGGTGGGGTGGGTTGGAGGGGCGTGTCTAGTCTCAAGCGTTAAACCCAGTGTTGTGTAGTAGGCTATTATCATAAGGCAATAAACTTGTGTAAGCTACCATTTAAGTAGAGAAAGACATTGTTTTGAAGTGAGAAGACCGGCTAACAAACAAAACTTGATCTGGTTGGATGATAGCTGTTCTGAGAATACAGCTCGATTGATAGGATGTGTAATACTTAATAGTCATAAAATCATTACCTGTTGTAAACATATTTCCTGCTTACATAGAAAAATCTGTCTAAAACTTACATCATAAATCGAAGCGCATTTTATTAGACAAATGGTTCTTCTACATATAACAAGACGTTTTTTTCTGTTTTCTATTAGAGAAAACGCACAGTGCCTTTTCCCGTTCTTCTTTTTACGTTTTCTCAACTTAGCATTTTTACTCAAAATTCAACATTCAAATCGCTAAGGCTTTGGAACCCTTTGTCATACAAGACTAAAACATTCCACGTGCATTCAGCATTATACCATCTACAAAATTTCGTTTGTACATTAAGTTTACTACAATACTTTAGGAAATATTGATATTTATGTAACACCACCCCCTAATTTTTGCACATAAATCTACGTAAAAATTTGTATTAAAAATTGAGTACGAGCTATCGCAATGAGTAAACGTAGAATGTTTAGTTTGGTTTGAGAAAATTAAATCTTTCATCCGCTTTTAAAAATCTCTTTTGGGAACAAAGTTATAGCGCTTTAAAAAGGTGTTAGTTTTCACAACTTTTCGCGGTTTCCATGGCAACCAGTTCTGCTATTGACGGCTATATATCATTTTTGTCTAAAGTTTAACAACTATAAACATATGAACTTATTAAACACCCAGAAATGTATTAAATAAAAAAAACTCTATCCGTGGTGCCTATCCTTAAAAAAATATAATTAAAAATAAAATTAAAAATTAACAAACAAATTAATTAAAAATTGAACTAATTAAAAATAAAATTAAAAAATAAAACTTTATAAATAAAAATTAAAAACAAAATAAATTAAAAAATCAAACTAATTAAAAATTAAACTATTTAAAAACTCATTAAAAACAAAATAAAAAACTCATTAAAAACAAACTAATTAAAATGAAACAAATAAACAAATTACGTAACTAGGTCACCGGTGGTGATTACGTAACTAGGTCACCTGTGGTAATTACGTCACAAGGTCATCCCCCTCGCCTGACCTACTTACCTACTGACTACTCCCCCTCACCCACCTGCTCACCCACCTCACCCACCTGCTCACCCACCTCACCCACCTGCTCACCCACCTCACCCAGGTGGGTGAGTATTTTACTATATCTCATTGTCCCTCCGGCTCCTCCGCCTCACCCATCTCACCCAGGTTGGTGAGTATTTTACAATTTGTCATTGTCCCGCCGGGTCTCTCCGCCTCACTCAGATGGGGGGAGTATATATCCTTTGCTCCGCCTCCGCCTCCGTATCCTGCTCCTGCTCACCCATAATAATCAAAAGGGACCTAATATACTACTAACGGGTCGTAAGGTCATGAGTTTGTACATTTTTAATTGCTTTGTCTTTCTAACTAAACATGACGGTCCATAGGACAAATGAAGTAGATTTAACCTGTTTTCGTGACCTTGTTTTATAAAGAGATAGTGTGGTCAGTACTATGCCCAGGCGCCTTTACTTTCTCTCTCAAGATGTGGATTTGAACTAGAGACTTTCGGGATGGCATTCGTGTTTACTAGCCCCTGACTATTGTGTTTCAAGAAGCGAAAGTTTATTTTTGGAAATTTCTGCATGGCGTTTGTCCAGCGATTGGGTTGTCTATTATTTTGTGCTTGCTGTTGCTGATTTTCCCACATACTTTTATGTAATCCAAAAGTTTTTTCTAAAAAAGATGTGGCTGTTTCGGTAAACTTATTTACGTTTTCTTCATCTTTTAACAAAGATGTTTGAGATAAGTTCATCAATAAGGTTAAAACTGTAAAAGCATCCTTACATTTTGAATCAAACACGTCTTGATACTCCGTTGTCTCAAGTTGCTTAACGATCATCTCTGACCGCTGTAGCAGATTTTCACAACACTGTTCATAACTATAAAATCCTTTTGATCTAGTTCGTTTTGCATTTTCATAAAATAACTCCCACTGTTTTTTAACTTTACTTTCGTCTTGAGTTCTATTATTAAAAATCACAAACCGGTTATCAACTTCTTGAAACAGAGCTTGAATATCTCCCCTTTGTTCTCTACACCAGGCAATAAAGTTGGTATGGATGTCATCATCTTCATGATCTAAATAAGTTATCACCATATGTGAAAACAATAATACCATAATTTCTGACAGAGTCCTCGCTTAACAAATATTTAATTAAAGATATCGCGTCTTTATCTTGTTTGGTAAAACGAACTCCATATTTTTAGCACAATCAGCAGAGCTGTAAAACCGTGGGGACAACAATGACAAGCATCAAGGAAAGGATCGATTTTACAGACTTAAAAATAGTTGTCGTCGATACTAAAGCCATCGCACACAGTGATGACCGAGTCTGTATTATCTGAATTATACTGGCCTGTTATCATAGCCATTCCGGAATCTTTAGATGAAAGGTTCTTCAGAGCAAACCATACGAGCTATTGAGTCTCGCAAGAAACTTTTTCCATTTCCTGACCTCCCAACAAGAAATAACACATGATCAGCAGCTACCTGATTACCTTCAGCATTAGACGCTAGATTTTTCTTTAACGCTTGGGTTGTTTCATTACCTGACGCATTATCCAGTGCCTGTAGTGTTTCATTACCTGACGCACTGATGACATGATTGATTTCTGAATTTTGATATTGTTAGAATTCGTTTAGTGCTGCAAACATACCAAGACAGTTTATGTGTTAAATTTAACAAGTCAGTCGATTTTTTCTTGTTAAAAAGTGACTAATGTTGATTCTTAAATTATACAAGATATGTATACATGTGTGCCATAATTTTTAAACTGCTGCCTGATTAAGTATTTAAGATTAACCATATTTCATTACCATTATCTTTTATTTATTTAACTAATTACTTTACACCAAGTTTACATTCACCGTAAATAGAAATTTCACTTTAATTAAATATTAGTTGTTAACTTTTCGGACTTGGCGGTTCACAGGCAGATGAAATAGAGTTCACCAGATTTTGTGACCTCGTCATTTTAAGGGATAATGTTATTAGTGCTGTCTGAGTGAAAATAACATTGTTACATACTATAAATTTCAGAAAGTGGGTTCTATTTTTCAACAGTAAGACAACAACTCCCAGCGTTTCGTATAGCTATATATAAATCTATATAGGCTACTAATATAGGTGTACTTCTCCCCCATATAGGCTGCCCTATACCCCATGTAAGCATTATGTGTGACTGCGTTCATGTGGACAGTGCATGTTTTAATCTTTATGGTTGAACAACAAGTAACCTTTTTACATTCCTGAAATAAAACATGCATCAAATTTCCTAAACTTAAGTTAATTCCCTATTTTCTTACCTGCGCTATACGGCAACCAACAAGTTTCCGTTCTCTGTGTATTTGTATTTTGTTCTTTTGTAGAGTTTGCACATACAAGCTTTCCGTACACATCCAAATAAGTTCATTCTGCAACATTTGGTTTTGATCTCACTGATTGAAATCAAGACTAATCTACAAGTTCGAACATACAATTAGAATTCTACTTATTGCATGACATTTTTTCATAACGGCTTTATTTGCTGTTTTAATAATAGAACATGTTAATTACCTTTTTCTTACAACCGTTTTCTCCAATATTCGTCTTTTTTTTTTAATTGGTATGCGATCTCTGTTCAGTGCAATACATTTATTGCTGTACGACCTTAATTTTTGAAGCTATAAAGTTACCAAGGCTTTGTTGAACCGTACATTGTCAGATATTCTTTTATGTCAAAAGCACTGTAGAATTAGTCCTATAATGTGCTGCAAAGTAAGAAACCAGTTACGCGAATAAGTCCTATTTAATTAGGGACCTATATCCCAAGTTAGCCAATTCCATAGCTAATCAAACAAAATAATTGAGGCCTGAAATAGTTTAGTTTATAGATTCTAGTTCTAGATTCTAGATGTATAATGTACGTTGAGTCTAGATTCTAGTTTTTGCCATAACTCTAGATCTAGAACCTAGATAGATAAATCCCATGCATTCTCGAATTAGATGATCATTGAAGCTAAACAAAGAAATAGATTCTAGATGTAGAATTTGCATTAAGTCTAGATCTAGAACTTACGTTAAGTCTAGTGACCTAGATCTAGATTTATACCTTTTTCTTCCTTCGACTGCTGATCTGAAGATCTAGAGAAATGTATTGTATAGGCCTACTAAAATAAAAAGAACTGTTAAAACATAGACAATAGTGTTGAAACCTAATGAAAATAGCAAACGGACGCATCGTTAAAGCTATAGCCGACAGAAAATTAGCTTTATAACGCGTTAAAGTTCTGAATGGGCAACACAATCTTGTATGGAAGCCGCAATTAATGTTATAAAAAGTAAATAAACCATGTGACGTCACTATTCACTCTAAGTAAAGTCATTGTTCTGAACTTTTATAATTATTGCGGTTAATCTACTAATAAATAAATCAATAAATTAATTTACGGGTGGGTGAGTGGGTGGGTGGAGGGAGGGAGGCGGGGGGGGGGGAGAGGGTTGAGATGCAGTTATTGAAAGATTTTGACTTAAATATATACGTAAATTATATAAAATTATGTTAATACTTTTTGTTTTTAACTAGAAGTAATTTATTTGCTTCAAACACCAAACACAAATAGTTGTATGACAATTTTAAACAAAAAAAAAAGATAATTTTAAAAATTATCAATTTAGTAAACAACGATCGTTAAAGTGAAATAAAGCAAATAATGATGTATTTCATGTTTAGGAAAGTTGTATGAAGGTTGTTTCCTTTGCCCTACCTTAAAAATGTAAATGGGAGGTTATTAGTCAACACCACAGTAAATTACGACCGGCGTTTACGTTATTTTTATTTGCGAAGGAAATTTTTAACATTATTGAAACAATACAAAAATACTGCGATAATGAATATCGCGTTAAATAACGTAGGCTAGTGCTTGCTACCCCTTCGGAATTTTATAAATAATCTATGTTAATTTATAACACAAACTTCTATATAATTTGAAGTTTCCCGATCTAATAAACGTGATTTTGTTATTGTATGAAAAGCCAGAAAGTATCATCTTACTCTTCATCCTATCAATTAGCACAACCAGCTCCAAAATAAACAATTAGGATGGCCAGACATTTACCCTAACTATGGTGAAGGTCCGTTTATGTTCTAATGAGTTCCGAATGCTCTGGTGACATTTATTTATTCAAATATGTTAAACACAATAACCTGACTTTGTAAATTGTGCAATAGTTTGCTTTGTGGTACCCCTTAGAATTTCTAATATTTTTTTTTTGCGTTTGCATAGAAAGCAAATACTAATACTATGTAGTCCATAAATACAGTGTGTTTCATGCACACTCAAAATTACATTATGTTCTCTACACAGTCTGTCAAGAATTATTAATTTGAGGATAACTCTTGTAATATGAAGTTAGTTCTTTTGTTTTATCGAAAATAATATACGATTCACCAAATAGAAAATGATTAGTTTTATAGAACGTGTACAGCGTACGTCAATTTGAGATCTGCTTACAAAAGGTGATGAATTAAATTTTAATCGGCTTACAAAGGTGATGTATTTACATTCAAAGTGACCCCACATTAATTTACAGAGGTTTAAAACGAATGTGGAATAATGTTTCAATAAGATCTTTCGATGTATATATCATGAAATAAAATGTATACATCAAAGCATTTATAACTAAAGTAATTTAGGAAAACGTGAAAGTTAATATAATCAAGACTGACACTCACTCACATATGTACACACGCTTACACATACAGGTGACGTCACATTACAATAAAAACAGGGAAACATCCGGTCGACTTTTCGTATTCACTTATGACTTATGACTAGGGTCGGCATGGTCGAGTCGGTAAAGCTCATGGTTGCTAAATCGAAAAGTCTTGAGTTCGAACCCTCCGGCAGATGAGGCCCGTTAGCTGGGACAGCCTCTCTTATTCAGATGAGGCCCGTTAGATGGGGACAGCCTCTCAGCTGGGGACAGCCTCTCTTCTGGGAGAGACAACTCCAAAATCAAACAACTGCTGCCTTGTAGTTTGTTCTTGGTTGGGCAAAGGCTAAGGAAGCAAATCCCAAAAGAAACGTAGGCTGAAATCGTAGTCATTGGCCTCAATGGCGCATAACCAGTTGACACGTATCCTTAATTGTGATGGAGGGGATCCCTTCCAACACTAAAAATTTAAAACGAAGAAGAAGAAGAAGACTTATGCCTAAATTGATTCATTGCAGTGTATATATTAAGCAATACATTCAAACCTGACGGTCTATGGAGTAAGTGAAGTAGAGCATATTGAGATAGTGAGTTAGGTACCCATCGGTGTTGGGTGGACCGCTAGACCACTCTGTTCCCATAACTATAACATACATGGCTTTAGACTTTATTGATACAGTTTGAGTTATGTTATTCGTTGTTTAATGACGTCATTCAACTAGATGGGGGGGGTTGTAGATAGTTGAACATTTATTTTTATATTTGTATACAATGATTAAATATGTATATTTTGTTTACTATTAAACTAACTAAAAGCTAATTAAATTTAAAAAGTTAATTCTAATGTGACGTTGTACTCCGCCAAAGTATAACATAAGAAATTGATACCATTTTTAATAAGAGCTGAACAAGGCTGCGATATATTTAAGCTATTCATAAAAATGTGTAGTTATTTTTTTTTTTAAAGAATGTATTTTTAAAAAAAAACTTTTATTTTCAGACATAAGTGTATGTGTTCGTAAATCCGTACACTTCCCTATACGAACCTGACGGTCGATGTGAAGTAGAGTTCACCTTTTTCTATGATCTCGGCATATTAGGGGATAGTCTGGACACCACTGTCCTCAGCCGTCTTGACTTTCCTTATCGTGATTTAGGTACCCATCATAGCTGTGTGGACTCGGGGAAGTACTACTGAATTTTACGGAATCGAACTTAAGGCTTTCGGCTTGCAGTCTAGCGCCCTACCGCCAGGCCATGCTATAGACTAAAATATAGCAAAAATATAGCAATAGTCTAAAATTTAATTATTAATATAGATTGGGATCAAAAGATGTTTAAGTAGAACAAAGCAATCATAACCAAAAAAATGTAAACATAACAGATAATAATCAACTATTCTACATTAACTTATACAAAGAAAATGTGATATACATCGCGTTCGACAGAATTAGAGCCTAACCTCTTATTAGGCATTGGTAGAACAAGGGGAAATAAGTTGGTTTTTTTTTAAGAATTATTCCCCCCCCCCTCCACCATTCAGCTTCAGAGAGAAGCAGTGGTATACTATGTCTTCAATAGACGAGTGACGGTATAGTGTTAAAATGTACAACAAAAATTGAAGGACACAATTGACACTTACATAACTTCTACAACTTACACATGAGTCGGTTATATCAGAGAAAAAAAATTTGCAGAACAAGGCCAAATGTGATGTTTTAGTAGGGCAGTGGGGGTTAAACCAAGGCCATGTTTGACACTGTTTTATATAGATGAGAGGTTAATTTTTTTTATGTGAGACAATGTCTAGGCCTTTGACGTGGAGACAGAACAAAAGAAAATTGTATTGCATTTTTGTGTAAATGTGTGTCTTTAAGTTTCTTGTATGTTTTGTAGGTTTTTTCATGTATTGTTTATATTAGTGTTTAGTTAGATAGATATTGTGTTACACAATGACTTAAATAGAGTTTCTGTTGCTAGGAAAATCGTAATCGTGATAATTGAAATTAAAGAAAGCTGTCGCGTCTCTACAAAATTCTTTTATAAAACATATAGGGGCCTACTGTTCTTAAATTAGATTTAATCATTATATTTGTGCTTTAGAGAATATACATTTTTTTATAATATAGTTTAAATTTTTTATAATCAAGAATGTTTTTCAAATTATTAAACAATAAGGTGATAAAGTTAATTTTTTATCTTTTCATTTGTGATTTTGTAAACAGTTTGTAGGGTAAGTAACCATCTTGATTAAGTAACCATGTTGGATAAATAACCATCTTGTTAAAATAATCATCTTGGGTAAGTAACCATCTTGGGACAGTAAACACCTTGGGTAAGTAACATCTTGGGTAAGTAAGTATCTTGGGTAAGCAACCAAAAGGCCGACACAGACAAACAGCCGACACGAAAAATACCGTTAGGAAAAAACAAGGACAGGAAAAAATGCGACATCTAAAAGGTCGACATAAAAAAAGCCGACTTGATATAAGGCAGACAGACAATAATGCCGACATCTACAAGGTCGACATAGAAAATGCCGACTAGATCTAAGGCAGACAGACCATAAATCCGACATCTACAAGGTCGACATAGAAAATGCCGTCTTGATCTAATGCAGACAGACCATAATGCCGACATCTACAAGGTCGACATAAAAAATGCCGACTTGATCAACGGCAGATAGACCATAATGCCAACATCTACAAGGTCGACATAAAAAACACCGACATGATCTACGGCAGACAGACCATAATGCCGACATCTACAAAGCAAACACATAAGAGGCCTAGTGACCGTAAGGCCGACAAGTTTTTAATAAAACAATTATAAAAGAAAATTTGTACAAGTCCAAGTGCACAAAGTTTAATCTGCTCTATAAATTTGCATTGATTTGAATAATGGAACCTACAATTTGCATTCTTTCATTTACTTTAGAAATATGGAAGTATTATGAAATACCCGTTTATCCATTGTACACTCACGTCATTTCAAGTCGCATGGACCCGCTTGTTCACCTTATAAGGATAGCAACTAGCATTTTCTCTTGGCGTTCCGCCTTATTGCATGTGGGCGACGATTTCGTGGGCCATTAACTTCGTTCATTACTGTGTGTCTATAATGGATCAGTTCTATTACATAGGAAATACATTTTAACATAATTTACTGATACAGAACGTAAGTTTTCAGTCGTTGTGCTAAACATGTTGGCAAGCTTTATATTCACGTAATAAATGTTTTATTGTCGTCGTACTACAGCCGCACTCAATATACACCTAAGACAAGACAAGAGTATAAATTTTATATCACAACTCCTTATACAGTATGTTTTTGTGGTTTCTGGTATCGAGGCTAATGTAAAATAAAAATATAATAATTTTCTCTAGCTATTTACGTAAACGCGTATATATATATATATATATATATATATATATATATATATATATATATATATATATATATACACTGATCTACTATCTAAACTATGGCAAAATGATGCAATGTGCATATCCTCGTTTTCAGAATAAGGGCAGCGGTGAGCGTAAAACAAGTTACAAATAATTTAAAAGTTTCTAAACCAAAGTCAAAAAGTCATATTTTGATACTCAATAAACTTAATTAAGTTTGAGATTGAAAGTTTTAATATTTGATAGTTTTGCCATACACGTACAATAAAGCAAATCTACAACTGTCGCGGTTGAGGAAATTTACTTGATCTTTCCCATGTAACGTCTACACAAGAGTATAAACTAGAAACATAATTGAGTGATGTAGGCTAAAGTAAAAGTGATTTTAAAAAATGACAATTACACAGATCTTGTTGCTTATATTGACGGATTTTATCCTACCATACGGATTATCATTCAAACATTTTAAAAGCAGTTTCTTTAAATGTGTATATGTGCGATTACTGCGATTTGGAGGATGTGATAAGTATTTTTATTGTGAAATCCAAAAGTGTAAAATTCAAATATACCGGGAAACAACTGAATAAGTATTTCTTAATCCATCATTTTAATTGTTGCTCACCTTTGATCGTATATAGTTTTATTAAATATTATTATTAAAGACCTGCTTAGCTTTTTAAATATACCTTTATAACCTGTATTTGAAAGACCACAGCAAAGAGTTGTTTTTTATTTTACAAGTTTAATTAAATTATTTATCAGAAAATAAACTTAAGAAAACGACATAATATATCATCATGCTTTATGAATTTTATTCCATATTCGAACCTAAGTAGACTTGATTTAACGGTTGCGTTATACATTGTGTTTCATCACATTTTGTTAAATGTACAATGCAACATTAAAGCAAACTTGTATATCATACGGTCAGTTAAGCAGAAAATTTAAAGTTCATTTATTTGTTCTACCCATGACTTATTGTGCTATTGAGTCCATTCGGAACACCAAGTAGAACTTTAATTCCTCCAAACATGTCCTGTACACATGAGTGATAAAAATATGTACACCAATGTACGTACTCAAACCTGAGATTCAAACTCGTGCTCTTGGGGACAAAATGCTTGTATTCCATCACTCGAACATGTCGTCCCATTTATCCAGTTGATTTTTTAAAGTTCTACTTTACAGTTATAATTTTTGAAATATTTGAAGTGTTTTATGTTTTTCAATAATACTAGTTAAGTAGCCTATACCAATGCGGGTCCATAAACTTTTATTTAAGTTATTCACAAAATCACCATCAGATTGTTCAATGATATCTGGTAAATTAGAATGACAACAATTCTTACACAACTGTTCGTCAATCACATCAGCAAGATCTCATTTTACATTTCAATTGGAGCGGGTCTAGAATCGTCGAAATATAAAACTGCACTACCTGATGTTCCACTTTTATCAAATGTTCTTATTCATCTTAGTTTTACAGGTGTATTAGACATAAACAATGTGGCTTTGTTGTAAAGTTTAAACTTACAACCCATGACAGCCAATCTACTGCCGGTGACACATCGGTAGGATGGCCTAATCTACTGCAGGCAGCAGGTGACACACCGCAAGGGTAAAGTTTGGGGCTCACAGTCACCACCTGGGTATAGGACGACACGGCTAACACTTGAGCAATTTATCTACTCCTGGAGATGCTGACGTGTATATTTCGCTCAATCACGTACGCAGCCCCCCCCCCCCCCAACATGTGTCTCTCGGCATTCACACCACGTGCCTGACATCATGTTTCCCCCCCCCCCCCCATTCACACCACGTGCCTGACGTCATGTTTCACCGTCTCGGACATCTGTGTTGACCATACATTGAGTGGTGTAAGTAAAACTATAAAACAGTTTCTAAACCCGAGTTAGAAAGGCACATTTTGATACTCACAAAGCTGTTTCATCTAGAAGGTTTAAATGTTTGACAGCTTTGCTGTAAACGTTCAATAAAACAAATCTACAACTGTTGCTATTGAGGAACTCTACTTCATCTGTTCCATGTACACTATACTCTGTGACGGTAACAATGTGTTGTACTTATCTTGTTATCAATTTAATTCGCTCTATTTAAAACATTATTCTCCTAACAACAAAGGAACTGCAGGAACTGATGTAAACTGAAACATTGGAAATTGATTTAAAAGAAAAAACTGCAAACAACCGATCGTGATGCTAAAATTGACTGAATTTTATCCCAGAATGTATACTGTCATTCAAATATTTTAATAGCATTTTTTTTTTAAATTTATATTTTGCAAGCTGTCGGGTGAATAGGAATATTGTATTGTGAAATACAAAAATGTAAAACGTCAAATTTAATAAACAGGCATACAACTGTGTAAATACTTTTTATTCAATTATTTTCATTTAGAGATCGCACTGTCTCTTAACTTTGTCCAAGAACTTTTATTTCATATACTTGTTTTATTGTTTTTATCACAATATCTTACAGAGTGTATACTTATGAAACAGATGTACTTACTTGCTTAAACCTCGCCCCTTCCTGTGGAGTATAGGGCAGCCACAAATCTCCGCCCATCCACTCTGTATTGGGCTAGCTACTTCAGTTCATGCCACGACTTGTAAGTAGCCAGAACTTCTTCCATCTCTCTCCTCCATGTTCCCAGTAGTCTTCCTCTCTTTTCCACGTGGAGTCCATTCTAGTGCTATGTTCGGGAGTCTTCTGATATGCGAAGAACATGAAACCGATATAATCCCTAATTAATGTGCATGCTATCCTGAAAATGTATCGATATTTCAACCTAAGTAGGATTGGTGTAACAAGTGTGTTAAACATTGTGTTAAATATTATATTTAAATTGACCAGCAACTTTAACTAACTTGCATAGCATGCAGGCAGTTTGGCAGAGAAAGTAGAGTTCATGTGTTGGTGTTATACCCATGACTTATTACGTCATTAAGCCCACGTGGGACACCCAGACAAATTATTTTTCTCCAAACATGTCCACGTACACATAACATTAGTGCAACAAAAAAAAGGTAATCTAACATGGGAATCAAACTCGTGTCATTGGGGATTAAATGCGCGTAGTCTTTTACCCGATCATGTCGTCCCATTTCTCCAATTGCGTTATTTAGGCCGCGGTTTACAGTTTTCATGTTTAAAAACTTACATTCCGTGTTTTACATTTACACTAGTTGTTCTTTCACTGCCGATCTTTCAACCTGTGCAAAAGATGTTTTACAATATCAGTCAGTTTGTTCAAGGATTTCTAGTCAATGACAGCAGTTTTTACACAAATGTCAGTCAATGACAGCAGTGTTTACACAAATGTCAGTCAATGACAGCAGTGTTTACACAAATGTCAGTCAATGACAGCATCAAACTACTTTTTCACTTTACATTTCTATTGGAGCAGTTCTAGAAGCGACGAAGTATCTAAATATGGTATGCGACGTGTCAAATATTTTTAAATGATTAGAATTCCTCATTTTTCTATTTATCTCATATAAATTAGTCTTACGGGTGTATTGAGCATAAAAAATGGACTTTGTTGTAAAGTTTAAACTTACAACCCATGACAACCTGGCGCGAACATACACATCACAACATGCTCTGTTTAACAACAACTTAAACATCAACAGACAACAAAGATTTAAATAACAACAGTAGAAAAACATTTTCTTTTACCATTTAATGTTGTCTAGTGTGAACATTTTGTAAGTAAATACAAACAACATGCATATGACATTTAACAGGTAGGTTACATTTTATTTACAGGTAATAGCCAGCCTATATGTATTTGAAACAAAAAAACTCTAAAACCTATCAATGTACATGTAAATTAATTCGGTTAAACGGTTTACATCAATCAAAACATTTGTTTTAATCATTTAAACGTAATAAAATGGTTACAAGACATGCAGGTCTTAACACAATCAGTTTAAAGACGGGAAAAGTTCCGCCATTTTGTTTGTTTACATTTTGTAGACAAGGGGAGAGAACAGTTACATCAGTTCCAATACTCCCCACTATAATTTCCTTCAGAGTTTGATCCACTGTGGGGAAGTGACGACCGCCACCACCCGTCATATCGCAGCCTGTAGACACATGCTCCACTGGAGCCAGGACATGTACATGTTGTGTACCAGAACCTGGTGCAGCCATTCCTCTCACGTATGTTTGTCCATTGTCCTACAGAGACCTGTTTAGGACAGCCATGAGGATGTGACACTATAACGGTCAACATGTCCACACCAGCAAATCTCCTGTATTTGTTCCTTACTTTATCACATAGACCATTAAAGTGCCGCCACATCTTGTCCAGTTCATCAACCAACTTTAAGTCACATGTCACATATCTCAACTTACACAAGTTGATCCACTGTGGGGATGTTGATACCACAACCCGTCATATCCCATCCTGTAGACAGTCGCTCCACTGGAGCCAGGACATGTACATGTTGTGTACCAGTACCTGGTGTACCAGCTATTCCTCTTACTATTGTGTGTCCATAGTCCTACAGAGACCTGTTTAGGACAGCCATGAGGATGTGACACTATAACGGTCAACTTGTCCACATCATGAAATCTCCTGTATTTGTTCTCTACTTCCCTACATAGATCAGCAAAGCGCCGCCACATCTTGTCCAGTCCATCAATCAACTCTAAGTCACATGTCACATATTTCAAATTACACACGTCTCCCCCTATGTCTGCCTCACCCCCTACCACCTCCCAGCCATCAAGACTGACCCCTGGACTTTTATTGTCATCAAAACCTAAAACACACCTGGTCTGTCTCGCCTCACTGTCATCAAACACCACGTGTCTGGCTGTCAACACATAAACCTCCCCCCACACTTTGCTGGGTGTGGCAGAGACTTGACACTTGGCACAACGACAAGTTCCCCTTCTGTCACTCTCTGTGTACTTGTCCACATCACACACCCTCCCGTTTCCTAACCTCATCACGTGACTTCCTGTGTCATTATAACATGGATATGGAACTTGAGTGCCTCGGTAAAACTCTGGTCTCTCTAGACTGGTGAATTTAGTCTTTACCTGGACAGTTAGGGCTGCCAATCTTTTGATTGTCTCAGACATGAGGTCGTCGCCATGGTAACGTGAGGGGAGACAACTTGCATTGAAATCTTTAAGAGGTATAAAACCTTTGTGACCTGGATTCTTCTTACAGCCAGTAACATGTTTGTGTAGATCAGCTTCTCCTCCGTAGCACATCTCAGCTTCATGATTTCCTACAGGAACAGACAACAAATTATTTCTCTAGCAACAGAAATGTTAGATTTAATGGAACAAGTTTAGATATTACACTAGCACATATATTAAACTGTTTACATTATAATTGCCTTAACTGTTTTAGTATATCTTACTTGGATGAAATACACCTGATTTTTCAATCATTATTTGCTTGTTTTGAATTTCACAGCTTGCCACAACTGAAACAATGTATAAGTTTAATTTCCATCTTACAGAAAAAAAACAATGCTACAAAAGTGCTAATTTAATAATAGCGAATAATTTAAATTTTACACACATATATTTCTAAATGTTCACTTTCTACTACATCTTTAATATTCAATCACCATTTATAATGTGTTGCAAAAATGTTTTTTAAACAGCCAATGTGAAAAAAGATCCTCTGTGCCTACTGCTACTGTTGTGAAATAGAGCTATAATTATTATGACATTTATTGCAACAGTACACACATTTTTAACTGTACAGCTTGATAAGCAATAACAGATGATTTCAGAATTGTAAAACAAATTACCTGACAATTTTTAAATGAATTTAAATCAACTTTTTTCTTACCTGAACTGCGTGGCTCCTGTTTTCTTTTTGACTTTCTGTAGGAATTGCCACGGCCAATACTGCTGTAGTATAAAATAAGTATCATTATATACCAGTGATAATCTTAAAAATTATTTAAACATCTTAAGATTTATTTTAATTCTAAAAAAAATAATACTATAAAAAATTGAAAATGGTTAAATTAGCAAAATAGGTAATAACTTAAGGCTTTATAGTATCAAATTTTTATACTAAGTAGTCTATATAAAAATAAAATATTAATGTAAATAGCAATACTTATTTCTTCTTGTTTAACAAATTAAAAAAAATGTAAGTTTCTAAATTTTTGAACACTTACAACTTGGAGATTATTAAATGGTTCAGCTTGAACCTTGACTACAAACACCTTTCTGTTCTCAAGTAAATGTTGTTAGGATACACAGATAGCAGTCAGACCTTGAAATCATGCTCTGAAATAATACAATATAGTATAACAACATATGCCATATAATACATATATACCATATAATATAATTAATTTTTACTCTTTATTGATAACAGTGGGGGTGAAGGAAATTCACAAATGTGACTAATTTTTGTTATACAAATTATATTACCAAGTAAGCTATGTAGGCCTACTTGAGTTTGTTTAAAATTTAATGTTTTACCAAAAATGAGTTTAAATTTAAATAAATTAAATTATGTAACATTTATCAACATTTGTATCAAAATTCAAAGAATTAAATAAATCTTACAATATTCACACAATTCAAACACTTTAATGTTGTCCTTAAACACAACCTCTTTTCTTGCTAGAACGGAATGCATTTGAACACACAGGAGAATCAAAGCGTCAACACATGAAAGCATATAATTAAGGCTAGATAAACACAGGAACCCTTTAAACTTAAAAAGTATTATAAACAGTGGCGGAACTAGAAAAAAAGGGCCACCCCGCAAAAAATTTTTTTAGGCCCCCCACCCATATATATGTATATATGTATATATATATATATATATATATATATATATATATATATATATATATATATATATATATATATATATATATATAAACACAAAATACGAACAGAGCATAGGATGCTCATTGCTGACCTGTTCAGGTTTTGAAAAAAAATGGGTTTTTTTCAATTAAAACAAATTACTACATGTCATGTGTGTAAGTGCTTTAGTGTGTTTTGAGAAAATCAGTTTTCATTTTATCTGTTATGAATTCTCTTAACATCTATCTGGTCAAAAGAATATAAAACATAAAATCTTTGTAGAAGTAATGGTGTCTCGTGTTGTGATTATTTTTATGTTTTTTTTGTATTTATATTATTAATTTTAAATACATTTCCTTTTTATACAAAGGTCATTCTTTAGAAAGTATTTTATGAAAAAATATTTAGTAAGAGAAGTAATTGCTTTTTAATTTGTTTAGTACAATTCTATTAAAAGGAGCTTATGAGCACCCCAATTTGACTATTTTAAAAGGGAAATAAGTCATGGAAGTGGTTTGAACGTTTCCTTATCTTTGTTAAGTTTAATTGTAGAGGAGAGAGGACTTGGCTTTCACAGTGGTTTAAAAAGAAAGGGAAAAAGAATATACAAGAATATATGGTGTCTATAGAATAAAGATAATCAAACCGCAGCTATGGTAATCGTTTTACAAAACAAACATCAAGTCAAAAATTGCAAGAAAATTAGATTTTTTTAACTATAATAAAAACTATTAGGGTCGGCCGTGGGCCCCTAAATGGCGTGGGCCCCCCCGCATTGCGGGGTCTGGCGGCACTGTAGTTCCGCCCCTGATTATAAAGTAAATAAAGTCATGTAATTAGCAGGAAATTGTGTTAAGACATTTAGCACCCTTTACTTATACAAGTAGGTCCTTCGTTATATTTCAATGACTGTAAGATATTTAACCACAACCTAAGCTCTTGGCTGCTAACCCAAGTCAAGAGAAGGTCTAGATCTAGAATTTTAAAAAAGTTTTCTTTAAACTAGAGCTAGTGTGTGGTAACAAACAAAAATTACTTTTTAAATCTATTCAAACTGTCTAACAACTCTAACCCTATGTCAGTCTATAACTCTAGGACCCTAGGATAGTTACCACTTCACTAATTTAGCCATGGATTTGAATATAGATTTAGACAGACTATAGGGAAACTAGTCTAGTTTTTAAGAGCTTGAAATCTAGATCTAGTCTAGATAGATTAGTCTATAAAACTAGAATTCAAGATCTAGATTCTAGACTTACTGAGTTCTAAATCTACTAGTTACTAGATTTCTAGATCTAGTAGATTCTAAATACTAGACTAGATCTACTCACTAGAGTCTGGATTATGATCTAGATCTAGAGTTCTTTGCCGATCTGCACAATGCCCAAAGCCGCAGTCACTCTCCGGTTTTCGGCCTAGACTCTAGATCTATCTATAGATAATCTAGATCTGGCAACTTTATTTTGATGTTTTATGCAAAACCGCAGTTTTTGAAATTTGATTTAGTAACTATTACTATTAGTATTAGATAATTAGAGTCAAGTCTAGATTTTAAATCAAAAGTGCGAGAGATCTATCTAGATCTAGATCTAGAATCTATAGAGATATTCTAGATTCTAGATCTAGTATCTTTAGAGATAATCTAGATCTAGCTACTTTATTTTGAGGTTTTATGCAAAACCGCGGTGTTTGAAATTTGATCTAGATCTAGTAACTATTTGTATTAGATACTTAGAGTCAAGTCTAGATTTTAAATCTAGAGAGCGAGAGATCTATCTAGATCTAGAAGAATATTGTATAGATCTAGGCCTATAAGTATAAATAATATATACGATAGAGTCTATAATAGTCTATATAATAGAGCTCAATATAATTATAAGAATATAAGATCTAGATTTTTTTCTAGTCTAGATAAAAACGTAGATCTCTAGATCTTATAGACTTTATCTAATCTAGCTAGATCTACTGATCTAGGGTTACATCTAGAATTCTAGATCTAGATGATAACTCATTACATAATACATATATAATATATAATGTTCAACATACTTAAATTTTAAAATTAGATGAAAGATATTCTAGACCTATAACCAGAACCTAGAAATGTAGTTACAATGTAGATTCTTAATCGATTTACATTTTACATCTAACCATCTAATTAATTTATATATATATATATATATATATATATATATATATATATATATATATATATATATATATATATATATATATATATATATATATATATTACTGGTACGTACTACGCCAAGTAGGCCTACCAGTTTGCTAATGAAATGAAACGAAATGATCGTCTGCTGTAAAACTGGTTTCACTTTTTGAAGTATCGATACCATAATTTATCAGTTAACATTCCATTTAGGCCTTAAGTTACAGAAATAAGGCTATTTTACGGGGATTAATTTAAAAAAAAAAAGCTTAAAATTCTGCATATTTTAAACACAGCATCTTTCTTTTTAAATTTCAACATTTTGTAGGGCTATAATGTGCATCTCGGTAATAGTAGAACGTTTAATTATTTTAAATATGGATATGGTCCAAATTGGCATATATAAATACTAGATTTAAACTGTCCCATTTTCTGCGACTTTTAACCACATTATTTTTTACATCCTGCAGCAAAACTGATCAATAGAACCAATCAGTTCATGTAGGAGGTCACTCGTTGCAGATCAGTTGGCAACATTAAAAAGTTTTCCCTTTCAAACCTGATGGTCTATGGGGCAAGTGAAGTAGAGTTCACTTGTTTCTGTGACCTTGGCAAACATTACGACATAATTAATAAGTGATGATATTTTAATGTGTTTGAAAACGATTCATATGTAGACCTTATTTATTTTTTCTTGGTAAATTCAATTTGATTATTTCCGTTAATTTGAAAACTATTGTGTCTATGGAGAAACAAAAATCATGGGTGTTTCAAATAATCCATACATTATTTAACAATAACTTACTTTAGATCGATTTTCAAAACCCACTTGGGTAATAAAATCTATATGCATTTCTTCGTTTTTAACCATGCCACCCGTCATATTATCTTTCGTATTTAAAAACGTCACAATACCACATCTTCTCCACATCTTCTCCACATCTTCTCCACACCCCCCCCCCCCACACACACACACCCTGCCTCCTACCCCCGCAATGCTTGACATTAAGCTCGACTCCTCCCAAAAAAAAAAACTCACATAACATATCCGTATTGAACTTACTAAAAAGGTTCAGTTCAGTTACTGGCAAACCATGAACAAAACTTAAACAGAAACTATTTTTATAAAAGCAGATCTACAGCTTGATCAAATAAAGTAATACAATTTGGTAGCTATATATATATATATATATATATATATATATATATATATATATATATATATATATATATATATATATATATATATATATATATGTATATATATACCACTGACCTTTGACAACATTTTGAAAAGTTATACAGAATTTTACTCTAGAACAAGTACCTTAATCCCAGCTCCCCCCCCCCCCAAATTGTATAACAAGCCTACACGGTTACTTTTTAACGAAACGCACGGGGATTATGGGGAGGGGGTAAACATAGAGAAAAAGTTAAGTGAGGGGGGGGGTGTGCTATATTTTAAACTTAATATTGATGTATTTAAAATCTTTAATTTTTGTGTATGCAGATTTGATAAGGTTTAAAAATTTAAATTCACAAAGTCAAATTCGTGTGTGCAGATAGGTCGAAGCTTAATAATAGGTATTCAATTTTCTTTATTTAGTCAATTTTATGTGTATAAGTTATTTCTACAGGTAATATAATACACACATTTCTTTATATCTATTAGTTTATTTTAATCATCTGCATTCGAATAATACATAAAACCTAACTGCATATATATATATATATATATATATATATATATATATATATATATATATATATATATATATATATATATATATATACTAAAGTTAAGGTTGTACGGTACAATCCATTACAGGCCATTATATTTGTTTGTGGTCTCCTACTTAATCTGTTTATTTTTGTGACGAACTGTAACGACATGTTATTGGTAGGTAAAGGTTGTTTTAAAAAACATGCCGCAATTTATGGATGACTCCCAAAACATTTTTTCGTCTAATGTGGTTATCATACAAGCGATACAACAATATTGTTTTTAAAACATGTAAAGAGCTTGTTACTGTGTTTTTTAAAAATTTAAATAGCTTATAAATAATAAATAAATATAAAAATAAAATACATAATGTTTATTAAATACAGAAAGCATTGAAATATTAATGTTTTAAATTGTCAAAATAAAATCAATAACATTTCTTAAAGATGTGAACATACTGTTTTTGGTTATAATAAAAAGGCATACTATTTATTTCTACTATAGTGTTATTAGACAGTACAATTAAAAACACACATACTAAAACTGGTTATCGTATGTCTACTTACAAGAAAAGGTTAGGTTAACGCTGCTTCGATTGCTGGTCTGTCTGTGTACTCGTAGCTCTTGGTTTCAAGGCTTATATTTACATAGACGATTCTAAAAATAGACATGACTTGAATAGATCTTGGGAAACCCTGCGTGTCTTTTATGTTAGTGTTGTTCACGTCGACATAAACCGTTAGAAATAGAAGGTCATGTAGGTAACGACTTAAACGAAAATATGTGGTGGATGGTGATTGGTGATAATAAGGCTAAGAACTGGGACACGTTGTACATAGAAAGGAGCTATGAAATGTTCTTTTATTGGGGTTGAAGTGAGGGAGAGCTGGTCTTTCTGTAGTTTCAATACTTATTTCGTTGGGTGGCGGGTCGTTTAACTAGTCAGACAAAAACGTTTACAGACCCGCCATTATTGAGTTCTGGGTCCGGGGCATACGAGGCTCTATGTTCTTATGTGTGTCGACTGCAATACGATTTTACAAATGCGTTTTGTCTTCTAACAACTACTTAAAGTTTAAACGTATTCGTGTCATAATAATACGTTTTATGTATCGTTTTATTTTTCCATCAGGTCCATCTCTTGTACAACATGCCACTACAGAGAGAGAGAGAGAGAGAGAGAGAGAGAGAGAGAGAGAGAGAGAGAGAGAAAGAAAGAAAGAGAGAGAGATCCGTCTATAAATTAGATTCCTTCAGTCATAGTTTATTCTGTTCTTAAAATCTTTACTTACGTCAATGACTGGAAGTTCAACCTGATCGCTACTTATTGATCCATTACTAAAAATATATCTTACCTTTTTCTTTGAATGCATTAAGAGCTTGGTTGTTTCAGAATTATGAATGAAAGCCTCGACGTAACGTAAAGAGGAACATAACTCGTCGGTTGGCAAACATCCAGGATATTTTGTATAAAATATACGTGTTATGGGGGGGGGGGTGCACGCGTTTGCCAGATTTTTTTTCTCATTTATTGATTTCAATTATTAAATAATTTATTACTTTTAAATTGTAAATATTTATACACTTAAAAAAAGCGTATGTTGTTTTGAAATTTCAGTATTTTATTTAGGTCTATATCTTAAGTAAACAAACAGTTAGATACATATTCAATTGAAATGTTCCTTTGTTTTTTATCTCGACTTTCCCAAAATCTGATATTCTGGCATGTTTTGGAATGTGATATTTAATTACAAATTAGTAATGTTACCTGCATTATTGTCATGTTGATATGACCGAACAATGCATTCGACACTGTTAGCAAAACCAAATTGTTTAAAGATAGAATGCGAGACTTTCTAGGCATTATTTTTTTTTAGTTCAGTTACTCCAGAATAATTGAAAGAAAACAACTGGGCAGTTTATTACTGTAAAATGGAGACGTTGAAGGAAAATATTATTAATATATATATATATGTTTATATATATATATATATATATATATATATATATATATATATATATATATATATATATATATAATTATATATATATAATTATATATATATATATATATATATATATATATATATATATATATATATATATATATATATATATATATATATACATATATATACATATATATATACATATATATATATATATATATATATATATATATATATATATATATATATATATATATATATATATATATATATATATATATATATATATATATATATATATGTGTGTGTGTATATATATATAATATAATATATATATATATATATATATATATATATATATATATATATATATATATATATAATTATATAGAGTTACCCTACATAATGGTTTTAGTAACTAAATTTTAAAATTTAAAAGACGTTTAAAACTTTTATAAAGAGTAAACTTAAAGCGACAAGCACACCGTTGTCAATAGCTGTAACTTGAAAAACATCTTGTTCTGGTGGTCTGGGCACGTAGTGGGGTGGGGGAGAGGCAGTGAGGGGGGGGGGGGGTTACTGTTTACCTGTAGCTCTAGGCTACAAACGCTGCCAGCACCGAGCTAAAAATAATTCTTTACATAAGAAATAAGTTAGTTGTTTGGTATTCCCCAAGGTAACACCATGTTAAGAAAAGTGTGTTGTACAATATATAGACCTCTAACGTGACGTAACAAGAGTTTTGTAGGATTAAACGTGGCACTTCTATGCCAAGTCGTTAATGTAGTTGTTTGCGAATAAAGCAAACAGTTTGTTATCCTATGCAGTAGGAATTGTGTATTTCCCATACTTTCGCACATTGAAAAAACACATCAAATAATTTCAGATTTTTACGCACTGAAATTAGTAGTTTAAAAAACCCACCGTGGATTCTTTTCAAAAGAAGCTTAAAAATACTTTTAAACGAAAGCATTTGATAAAATCCAACCAGTTTTCTCTTTTTACTACATTGTCTAAATTTTGTGTCCATTTTTTTTATTTTAACCATTCTAAAAAAATAAACCCTATATTCCTTGTAGATTGCCTCTTAAGAAACGTCATTTCATTAATAACGTTATTTTGTACAAAGTATTTTTACTTTACCTCATTGTCGTAAGACTTCACAAATGTAAACATAACCCTCTCCCACAAAATGATTTCCAGCCCTGCTCGGTGTGGGTGACCAGGCTGGGTGAAGAATATAAATAATGATCAATTGAACGATTCACATAAATCGCATAAATAATTTTTCAACCAATTTTCCCTACGCACATTTTATCTATATGGTCACATGACTCTAAATATGCTTCTCCTTTCACTAAATATAACGACAAAATTAAACATTGCGACGATATCTGATATCTGCGATGATTTTTAAAGAAAATCTTAATAAATATTTCGTAATATTCCTCTCCACCACGTACATTGTTGGTTGAGGTGTTCCACCCCTAATAGTCCACCCCCCCCCCACTCTACCAAGTACTTCATTGGTTGAGGTGTTCCACCCCTAATAGTCCAACCCCCTCTCCACCACGTACTTCGTTGGTTGAGGTGTTCCACCACCAATATTCCACCCCCTCTCCCCCTCCGAATGTTAATTTACTGACAACCCTTGAATGAACTCTAAAAATAACATGTAAAAATTGGCAGTAAACCCTATCGGTTAAGGACTATGTTGTGACTCAATGTGCTTAACATTCTATAAACTTATCTTCTTCAAAAAGCGAAAAACAAATCAATACAACTCAATTCGATTGCGTAAACTTTAAAAATAATTTAGTTAAATTTAATATAAACATTTTAAATATGGTGAAGTAAATAACCAAGACAAATTATGTCCTAAAATTAGACAAAATTGATTCATAAATATAAAAATAAATAACTCCTAAAGTCCCGAATTCGGGCCCCGAGCATATGAGGCTCGTTTACCTCGGGCCAGCAACCCATGTAGAAAAGAAAACTCTAAGAGAACACAACGTTTGCCGTAAAGTTTGTTCTTGGGCAGTTTACTGTTTTGGAAGCACACCCAGAAGGTAAAGCTGGCTGACGATGGAGTCTACTGGCTATGGTGACCCGAGAAAAGAGCGCAAGACAAAAGAGCACCGACATAAGAGCGAAGACAAAAGAGCGCCGACATAAGAGCGCCAACAAAAGAGCGCAGACAAACGAGCGCCGACAAAAGAGCGCAGCCAATAAAAAAAAAAACACATGTTGTACGCTAAATGAATATGACCTGGTTAACACTTGTTTTAATTAATTAAACAATCGGCGGTACAATAAAACGACGTGTTTATTTATATATTATGTTCAATATGTTATGAATGCAGTTTGAAAATATTTCTAACCCAAGTAACGTGGAGAAGATCGGATCACAGAAAGGGAAGGTTATTATATTGGTCGAAGGCTACAGATATCGAAAGGACAGAGCAAATGCTGATGGAAGTACGACATGAAGATGCTGCAAAAAAGATGGCTGCCGAGGACAGATGAAAATGCTGAACGATGTTGTTCTGTTATCATCGGGAGGTTACTTACATAATTTGAAATATATTTTCATTTTGTTACATTTCATTTCAGTTTATATTCTCACTTTAGGCCTAACTTTTAAAATCGTTGTTATTAGACTGCGTTTTGAATAATTGGACTTCACGTTGATTATACCAGTATTTTAGTTAAAGAACCTGAACAATTAGTTTTTTTAATGAAACAAGAAAGAGTTAACATCAAACTATGCCTTCTTGATATAAGGCAGACAGACCATAATGCCGACATCTACAAGATCGACATAAAAAACACCGACTTGATCTAATGCAGATAGACCATAATGCCGACATCTACAAAGCAAACACACAAGAGGCCTAGTGACCGTAAGGCCGACAAGTTTTTAATAAAACAATTATAAAAGAAAATATGTACAAGTCCAAGTGCACAAAGTTTAATCTGCTCTATAAATTTGCATTGATTTAAATAATGGTGCCTACAATTTGCATTCTTTCCTTTACTTTTAGAAATATGGAAGTATTACAAAATACCTATTTATCCATTTTACACTAACGTCATCTCAAGTCGCATGGACCCGCTTGTTCACCTTTTAAGAATAGCAACTAGCATTTTCTTTTGGCTTTCCGCCCTTTAGCATGTGGGCGACGATTCCGTTGGCCAATAACTTCGTTCATTACTCTTTGTCTATAATGGATCAGTTCTATTACATAGGAAATACATTTTAACATAATTTACTGATACAGAACGTAAGTTTTCAGTAGTTGTGCTAAACATGTTGGCAAGCTTTATTTTCACGTAATAACTGTTTTATTGTCGTCTTACTAAGTAGACTTGATTTAACGGTTGTGTTATACATTGTGTTACATCACATTTTGTTAAATTTAAAACGCAACATTAAATCAAACTTGTATATCATACGGTCAGTTAAGCAGAAAATTTAAAGTTCATTTATTTGTTCTACCCATGACTTAGTTAAAGTTCATTTATTTGTTCTACCCATGACTTATTGTGCTATTGAGTCCATTCGGAACACCAAGTAAAACTTTAATTCCTCCAAACATGTCCTGTACACATGAGAGATAAGAATATGTACACCAAAGTACGTACTCAAACCTGGGATTTAAACTCGTGCTCTTGGGGACAAAATGCTTGTATTCCATCACTCGAACATGTCGTCCTATGTATCCAGTTGATTTTTTAAAGTTCTGCATTACAGTTATAATTTTTGAAATATTTGAAGTGTTTTATGTTTTACAATGATACTAGTTAAGTAGCCTATACCAATGCGGGTCCATAAACTTTAAGTTATTCACAAAATCACCATCAGATTGTTCAATGATATCTAGTAAATTAGAATGACAACAATGCTTACACAACTGTTCGTCGATCACATAAACAAGATCTCATTTTACATTTCAATTGGAGCAGGTCTAGAATCGTCCAAATAAAAACTAACCTAGCAGGTATTCCACTTTTTTCAAATGTTCTTATTCATCTTAGTTTTACAGGTGTATTAGACATAAACAATGTAACTTTGTTGTAATGTTTAAACTTACAACCCATGACAGCCAACCTACGGCCGGTGACACACCGCAAGATTGGCCTAATCTACTGCTGGTGACACAAGGGTGACCCAATCTACTGCTGGTGACACAAGGGTGACCCAATCTACTGCTGGTGACACACCGCAAGGATGGGCCGATCGACTGCCGGTGACACAAGGATGACCCAATCTACTGCTGGTGACACACCGCAAGGGTGGCCCAATCTACTGCTGGTGACACATCACAAATGTAATGTTTGGGGCTCACAATCACCACCTAGGTAGAGGATGACACGGCTAACAGTTGAGCGCTCTATCTACTGCTGGAGATTCTGACTTGTATATGTCGCTCAATCACGTACACAGCCCACCCCCACCCCATGTGTCTCTCGACATTCACACCACGTGCCTGACATCATGTTTCACTGTCTCGGACATCTGTGTTGACCATACATTGAGTGGTGTAAGTAAACCTATTTAACAGTTTCTAAACCCGAGTTAGAAAGGCACATTTTGATACTCAAATGCTGTTTCATCTAGAAGGTTTAAATGTTTGACAGCTTTGCTGTAAACGTTCAATAAAACAAATCTACAACTGTTGCTATTGAGGAACTCTACTTCATCTGTTCCATGTACACTATACTCTGTTATGGTAACAATGTGTTGTACTTACCTTGTTATCAAGTTAATTCGCTCTATTAAAAACATTATTCTACTAACAACTAAGGAACTGCTTAGATTGCAGGAACTGATGTAAACTGAAACATTGGAAATTGATTTAAAAGAAAAAACTGCAAACAACCGATCGTGATGCTAAAATAGACTGAATTTTATCCCAGAACGTGGACTGTCATTCAAATATTTTAATAGCATTTTCTTTAAATTTATATTTTGCAAGCTGGCGGGTGAATAAGAATATTTTATTGGGAAATACAAAAATGTAAAACGTCAATTTTAATAAACAGGGATACAACTATGTAAATACTTTTTATTCAATTATTTTCATTGTTACTTCCCTTTGACCATAAAACGTATATTTCAATTTAGAGATCGTACGGTCGCTTAAATTTGTCCAACAATTTTTATTTCATACACTTGTTTTATTGTTTTTATCACAATATCTTACAGAGTGTATACTTATGAAACCGATATACTTACTTACTTAAACCTCGCCCCTTCCTGTGGAGTATAGGGCAGCCACAAATCTCCGCCATTCAACTCTGTATTGGGCGAGCCACTTCAGTTCATGCCAGGTCTTGACAGTTCCCAGAACTTCTTCCATCGTTCTCCTCCATGTTCCGTGTGGTCTTCGTCTCTTTTTCATGAGGAGTCCATTCTAGTGCTATGTTCGGGAGTTTTCTTCTGATATGCGAAGAACATGAAACCGATATAATTACTAATTAATGTACATGCTATCCTGAAAATGTATCGATATTTCAACCTTAGTAGGATTGGTGTAACAGTTGTGTTAAACATTGTGTTACATATTATATTTAAATTGACCAGCAACTTTAACTAACTTGCATAGCAAGCAGGCAATTTGGCAGAGAAAGTAGAGTTCATGTGTTGGTGTTATACCCATGACTTATTAAGTCATTGAGTCCACACGGAACACCCAGCAGAAATATTTTTCTCCAAACATGTCCACGTACACATCACATTAGTGCAACAAAAAAGTAATTTAACATAAGAATCAAACTCGTGTCATTGGGGATAAAATGCGCGTAGTCTTTTACTCAATCATGTCGTCCCATTTCTCCAAATGCGTTATTTATACCACGGTTTACAGTTTTCATGTTTAAAAACTTATATTCCATGTTTACATTTACACTAGTTGTTCCTTCACTGCCGATCTATCAATCTGTGCAAAAGATATTTTACAATATAACAGTCAGTTTGTTCAATGATTTCTAGTCAATGACAGTAGTGTTTACACAAATATCAGCCAATGACAGCAGTGTTTACAAAAATGTTAGTCATCAAACTACTTTTTTCCCACGTTTTCTTTAACTTGCTTTCTCTGTGTCTGTGTTTGTCTTTCCAATCCAATCTTGCGATCGAAATTTCTGGCACTTCCCAGTTAGCTAGCGCGCTGAAATTTTCAGGGTAACTATTACCACTGGTGGCCAGTTTGGGGGAGACGATATGGTCGAGTGGTTGGGCACACGATTGCTATCCCACTCGACACGGGTTCAAATCTATGTGTTCTAGTCAGTAACGTATTCACACAACGTGTTTTTTACGAGTTGTCTTTTTACGAGTTGTCTTCGTTTACCCAAAAAAAAGTGAAAAGATAAAATCGATAGCAAGATTTTAATGCAAACAAACAGACAAGGACTAAAAAGTAGAAAATAATAATCATTAAAAAAGTTTTAAAAAACCCACGTTTTCTGATTGAACTAAAAAGTAGAAAATAAATGCTATACATCACAATAATGCAAGCGATCACTCTACTATAAGCGATCAAAAACGTGGGGCGCCGAAGTAAAAGTTATATTACTATTGATTAGATAATACTATTGACTTTTATTAGGGAGCTTGTAGAGAGTCAACAGTATTAGAAACTTTACGAAAATTACGGCGCCCCACGTTTTTGATCGCTTATAGTAGAGTGATCGCTTGCATTATTGTGATGTATAGCATTTATTTTCTACTTTTTAGTTCAATCAGAAAACGTGGGTTTTTAAAAACTTTTTTAATGATTATTATTCACATTTCTATTGAGCAGATCTAGAAGCGACGAAGTATCTAAATATAGTATGCGATGTGTCAAATATTTTTAAATGATTAGAATTCCTCATTTTTCTAATTATCTCATTTAAATTAGTCTTACGGGTGTATTGAGCATAAACAAATGGACTTTGTTGTAAAGTTTAAACTTACAACCCATGACAACCTGGCGCGAAAATCGAAATTACAACATGAGCTGTTTAACAACAACTTAAACATCAACAGACAACAAAGATTAAAATAACAACAGTAAAAATATATTTTATTTTACCATTAAATGTTGTTTAGTGTGAACATTTTGTAAGTAAATACAAACAGTATGAATATGACATTTAGCAGGTAGGTTACATTTAATTAACAGGTAATAGCCAGCCTATAAGTATATGACAACAATTTGCCGACAAAAATTATAAGCAAATTATTTACAACATTTGAAACAAAAAAAACCCTCTAAAACCCATCAATGTACACGTAAATTATAACGGTTAAACGGTTTACATCAATTAAACATTTGTTTAATCATTTAAACGTAATAAAATGTTTACAAGACATGCAGGTATTAACACAAACAGTTTAATGACAGGAAGTTCCGCCATTTTGTTTGTTTACATTGTGTAGACAAGGGGAGAGAACCAAAAGCTACATCAGTAGAAATCCTCCACACTATAATTTCCTTTAGAGTTTGATCCACTGTGGGGATGGTGATGCAACGAACCGACACATCCCAGCCTGTAGACAGACGCTCCACTGGAGCCTGGACATGTACATGTTGTGTACCAGTACCTTGTCCAGTCATCCCTCTCACGTTTGTTTGTCCATTGTCCTACAGAGACCTGTTTAGGACAGCCATGAGGATGTGACACTATAACGGTCAACTTGTCCACATCAACAAATCTCCAGTATTTGTCCCTTACTTCCTTACATAGATCATCAAAGCGCCGACACATCTTGTCCAGTTCATCAATCAACTTTAAGTCACATGTCACATATCTCAACTGACACCAGTCTCTCTCAATGTCTGGCCTATACCCCACCTCCCAGCCATGAAGACTAACCACTGGACTTTTATTGTCATCAAAACCTAAAACACACCTGGTCTGTCTCGCCTCATTGTCATCAAACACCACGTGTGTGGCTGTCAACACACAAACCTTCCCCCACACTTTGCTGGGTGTGGCAGAGACTTGACACTTGGCACAACGACAAGGTCCCCTTCTGTCACTCTGTGTGTACTTCTTACCACTCCACACCCTCCCCGTCCCTAACCTCATCACGTGACTTCCTCTGTCATCATAACATGGATATGGAACTTGAGTGCCTCGGTAAAACTCTGGTCTCTCTAGACTGGTGAATTTAGTCTTTACCTGGACAGTTAGGGCTGCCAATCTTTTGATTGTCTCAGACATGAGGTCGTCGTCATGGTAACGTGAGGGGAGACAACTTGCTTTGAAATCTTTGAGAGGTATAAAACCTTTGTGACCTGGATTCTTCTTACAGCCAGTAACATGTTTGTGTAGATCAGCTTCTCCTCCATAGCACATCTCAGCTTCATGATTTCCTACAGGAACAGACAACAAATTATTTCTCTAGCAACAGATTTAATGATAAACTGCATTTTAATGGAACAAGTTTACTACTGTCATTTAGATATTAAACTAGCAGATATATATTAAACTGTTTACATTATAATTGCCTTAACTGTTTTAGTATATCTTACCTGGATGAAATACACCTGATTCTTCAATCATTATTTGCTTGTTTTGAATTTCACAGCTTGCTACAACTGAAACAATGTATAAGTTTAATTTCCATCTTACAGAAAAAACACAATGTTACAAAAGTGCTAATTTAATAATAGCGAATAATTTAAATTTTACAGACATGTATTTCTAAATTTTCACTTTCTACTACATCTTTAATATTCAATCGCCCTTTATAATGTGTTGCAAAAATGTTTTTAAACAGCCAATGTGAAAAAAGGCCCTCTGTGCCTACTGCTACTGTTGTGAAATAGAGCTATAATTATTATGACATTTATTGTAACAGTACACAATTTTTTTACCTGTACAGCTTGATAAGCAATAACAGATGCTTTCAGAGATGTAAAACAAATTACCTGACCATTTTTAAATGAATTTAAATCAACTTTTTTCTTACCTGAATTGCGTGGCTCCTGTTTCCTTTTTGGCTTTCAGTAGGAATCGCCCATGGCCTATACTGCAGTAGTATAAAATAAGTACTTTATATACCAGTAATAATCTTAAAAATTATTTAAACATCTTAAGATTTGTTTTAATTCTAAAAAAATTATTCTATAGGAAAATTGAAAATGGTTAAATTAGCAAAATAGGTCATAACTTTAGGCTTTATAGTATCAAATTGTTATATACTAAGCAGTCTATATAAAAATAAAATATTAATGTAAATAGCAATACTTATTTCTTCTTGTCTAACAACTAAAAAAAATGTAAGTTTCTAAATGTTTGAACACTTACAACTTGGAGACTATTCAATGTTTCAGCTTGAACCTTGACTACAAACACCTTTCTATTCTCAAGTAAATGATGTTAGAATAAACAGATAGTTGTCCGACCTTGAAATCATGCTCTGAAATAATACAATATAGTATAACAACATATGTCATATAATACATATATACCATATAATATAATTAATTTTTACTCTTTATTGATAACGGTGGTGGTGAAGGAAATTCACAAATGTGACTAATTTTTGTTATACAAATTATATTACCAAGTAAGCTATGGCCTACTAGAGTTTGTTTAAAATTTAATATTTTACCAAAAATGAGTTTAAATTTAAATAAATTAAATTATGTAATATTTAGCAACATTTTTATCAAAATTCAAAGAATTAAATATAGCTTACAATATTCACACAATTTAAGCACTTTAATGTTGCCCTTAAACACAACCACTTTTCTTGCTAGGATGGAACGGCATTTGAACACACAGCAGAATCAAAACTTCAACACCTGAAAGCATACAATTAAGGCTAGATAAACATAGGTACCCTTTAAACTTTAAAAGTATTATAAAGTAAACAAAGTCATGTAATTGGCTGGAGATTGTGTTAAGACATTTAGCACCCTTTAGTTATACAAGTAGGTCCTCCATTATATTTCAATGACTGTAAGATATTTAACCACAACCTCAGCTCTTGGCTGCTAGCCCAAGTCAAAAGAAGGTCTAGATCTAGAATTTTGAAAGTTTTCTTTAAACTAGAGCTAGTGTGTGGCAACATACAAAAATTACTTTTTAAAACTATTCTAACCGTCTAACAACTCAAACCCTATGTCAGTCTATAACTCTAGGACCCTAGGATGGTTTCCACTTCACTAATTTAGCCATTTAATTTGAATATAGATCTAGACAGACTATGGGGAAACTAGTCTAATTTTTGAAGAGCTAGAAATCTAGATCTAGTCTATCTAGATTAGTCTAGAAAACTCTAGAATTCAAGATCTAGATTCTAGACTTACTGAATTCTAAATCTACTAGTTACTAGATCTAGTAGATTCTAAATACTTGACTAGATCTACTTACTAGAGTCTGGATTGTGATCTAGATCTAGAGTTCTTAGCCGATCTGCACAATGCCCAACGCCAGAGTCACTCTGCGGTTTTATTTAGATCCATAGATAATCTAGATCTAGCTACTTTATTTTGATGTTGTATGCAAAAATGCAGTTTTTGAAATTTGATCTAGTAACTATTAGTATTAGATAATTAGAGTGAAGTCTAGATTTTAAATCTAGAGAGCGAGAGATCTATCTAGATCAGGGGTCTCCAAACTTTTCAGTCCGAGGGCCGCATTAACTATCAAATTTCAGTTCGGGGGCCAGTTTCTTCCAATCATGTCTTTGATTTTTCTGGGCAAAGTTCCTCAGCCTTCACCAACAAACGATTTTACCTTGGACAAAAAGATCTCCGCGGGCCGGATGAGAGGACTTCGCGGGCCGTATCCGGCCCGCGGGCCGTAGTTTGGAGACCCCTGATCTAGATCTAGAAGAATATTATATAGATCTAGGCCTTTAAGTATACATTTTATAGGGTGTGGGGAAATTGCGAGACGCGAAAAGCGAAATGGCGAGGCGGGAAAATGCGAGAAGGGCGCGAAAACGGTCGGTCACGTGACTTTTTTGTCTCGCATTTTACCACAAGCCGATACTTACACTGAGTGGTGTTGAAATGCGAAGATTTCTGCGAAAAATTAACCGCACCCGATTTTCAGTGGTATTTGGTCCAGACTTCAAAGATGTTTCGTTTACATTGCTAAAACTTCCGATTTTTCCGTCCCTAGACATACTGATGTTTTGTCAACTCCCCCCATCTTTTGTGTCGACTTAGAATACCACCTTGTTCGAAACCGACGGAAATACCGCCGACGATAGATCAACTTCTGTCTTTTGTGAGGAACGCCGAGGCCGCCTGATTTACCGTCTTTGAAGATCGCCTTGCCCGGATCCGCTGCCGCCGCAAATATATTTTCTATTGTTGCATAGAAAATTTGTATTATAGCCGCCGCCTACGATTTTTTCTAGCTTTTTTTTTACCATATAAATCTAAGCACAAGGATATATATATATATATATATATATATATATATATATATATATATATATATATATATATATATATATATATATATATATATATATATATATATATTGTTACGACTGTGGGGGCATAGATTGGAGGGGTAGGGTTGACGAGAGACGTGACCCAGACTAAACAGGTATTGACGAAGACGATTAGCGGTGTACGTGTTGCAATTAGATTGTAATTACGGACGACGGCATCATCAATGGGGGTAGGTGTAGCAGACACGTATCTAGTTGGCCTGGGTGACCGTAATGGGGGTAGTTTATTAGCAGGGTCTGACACTTTAATCAGGCACGACAGAACTGTTGGCGACATGTAAATTAGGGTAGACCGGATGGGGGAGACAAAGAAGTGAGGACTAGGAGGGTTAAGACAGTCAGGGTACGGCAGCTCACCAGTTAGGACGTGTAGTTGTAGACAGTATAGTTTAGACTAGGTGGTAGGATTTTTGTGTTGTATTTTGATGGCGGTTACTTTTCAATATATTGTATCTCTGTTGTGAAGATTAAACTTACGTTGTTATGGAAAAGGTGTTCGTTATATTTAACGTGTGTTCTTGTCTACCTCTCCTCCTAAATCGAAAGATCTAGGTAGGTCGGGTCGTAACAATATATATATATATATATATATATATATATATATATATATATATATATATATATATATATATATATATATATATATATATATATAATTTATTATTTATTATTTCCATAAATAAGTCAGAAAAAATAACATCAAATTAAGCATGCGATTACTGCCCTATGTGAAGATGAGGACTAGATTAACCCTCCCTTACGTGTTGCTTATTCCTAAGCTTTTATGAACTCTCAATGCCTCCAGTTTTTTTCCCTTACTTACTGTTTGGGGAAAAAATAAAGTGACGTCACCGATATTATCAGTTGCTCGTGCTATATCGTAAGCTATGGGCCTACTTCAAATATTTTTAAAACCAAGTTGAACTTATCTGAATTTTTTGGTTTTGGTGGTGGTGTTTTTTGGGGTCTTCCATAAATGACGTCACACTCGTAGGGGGGGGGTCTGTAATTTTATGACGATGTGTGATGAGGGGGAGGAGGGGGGGGGGGGGGGGTTAGATGTGAAGTCACACTATAAACATGAGCGGGCTAGATTTTTAAATTAATCCCGACTGAGACGGGATTTTCCTCTCGCTAACAAGAGCGGGCGATGACAGTAGCACAGCAACGATGTTAGGATTTTTAAATAGATAGATCTAGATATAGATCTATCTTCTTAGTATCTAGATAAAAAATAACAACATACAACACTCGTGTTAAAGGGTATGGCTAAATCCTTGTTTATTTTAAAAAAAAATAATTTAAATAAATAAAGATGGAAAAAAAAAGAAAAAAAAAACATTTTTCGCAAAAATTGTCTCGCTATTTACCCTTAATTCCGCAGGTATGTCTCGCATTACCTTTTCGCATTTTCCCGCCTCGCCATTTCGCTTTTCGCGTCTCGCAATTTCCCCACACCCCATTTTATACGATTATATAGTCTATATAATAGAGCTCTATATAATTATAAGAATATAAGATCTAGATTTTTTTCTAGTCTAGATAAAAAAAACTAGATCTCTAGATCTTATAGAATTTATCTAATTCTAATCTAGCTAAATCTACTGATCTAGACTAGCTTCTGGATCTAGATTCTAGTCTAGTTTTAGATCTAGAATCTAGATAGTCTAGATCTAGATTAGATTGTTACTTTTTAACTTTTTAGTTAGTAGATCTAGATCTGGATTTCTTCTATATCTAGATCTAAGTCTAGATCTAGTCTAGATCTAGTCAATCTACACTGGATCTAATCTAGATATAGATCTAGATTCTAAATCTACTAACGAGAATCTAGATCTAGATAACGTAGTTAGTAGATCTAGGTCTGGAATAAAGTCTAGACAAGAATCTACATCTAGATCCTTGATCTAGAATCTCGATCTAGATTCTAGATCAGAGTTTCTTCCAGGCATCTCTTCGGGGGGGAGGGGTGGCGAGTCGCCCCCCCCCCCCCCCGAATTTTTTTTACCGCACCCCCATACGAAATGAAATTTATATAATTGATATAGAAAATATATACTTTTAACAGTGTCCGCCCCCCCCCCCCCCCCGAAGAAAGTCTACCGCCCCCCCCCCCCGAAAATTTCAAGTGCCCCCCCGGAGAAAAAAGTCTGGAAGAAACACTGTTCTAGATCTAGATCTAGATCTAGAATCTAGATCTAGATCTAGTAGATCTATGTGTTGAGTATAGTCTCAAGTCTCAGTATACTTAGTCTTGTAGTCTCCGTAACGGCGGTATAGTTATAGTCAACTACACACTACTACACAGCTGACCAACAAGATATACATCTAACCATCTAATTAACTAATATATTACTGGTACGTACTACACCAAGTAGGCCTACCGGTTTGCTAATGAAATGACGCGAAATGATCGTCTGCTGTAAAACTGGTTTAACTTTTTGAAGTATCAATACCATAATTTATCAGTTAACATTCCATTTAGGCCTTAAGTTACAGAATTAAGGCTATTTTACGGGGATTATTTTTTTTTAAAAGCTTTAAAGTCTGTATATTTTAAACACAGCATCTATCTTTTTTAAATTTCAACATTTTGTAAGGCTATAATGTATCTCGGTAATAGTAGAACGTTTAATTATTTTAAATATGGGGCAAGTGAAGTACAGTTCACTTGTTTCTGTGACAATGGCAACATTACGACATAATTAATAAGTGATGATATTTTAATGTGTTTGAAAACGTTTCATATTTTGATCTTATTAATTTTTTCTTGGGAAATTCAATTTGATTATTTCCGTTAATTTCAAAACTATTGTGTCTACGGAGAAACAAAAACTAAAATGTGTTTTAAACAATGCATAACTTATTTAACAATAACTTACTTCAGATCGATTTTAAAAACCCACTTGGCCAATAAAATCTATTTGCATTTCTTCGTTCTTAACCATGCCACCTATCATATTATCTTTCATATTTAAAACGTCACAGCACCACATCTTCTCCACACACACCCCCCACACACACACCTTGCCTCCTACCCTCGCAATGCTTGACATTAAGCTCGACTCCTCCCAAAAAAAAACAAAAACTCACATAACATATCCGTATTGAACTTACTAAAAAGGTTCAGTTCAGTTATTGGCAAACCATGAACAAAAATTAAACAGAAACTGTTTTTATAAAAAAGCAGATCCACAGCTTGGTCAAATAAAGTAACACAATTTGGCAGCTACATATATATATATATATATATATATATATATATATATATATATATATATATATATATATATATATATATATATATATATATATATATATATATATATATATATATATATATAGTAGCATTGACCTTTGACAACATTTTGTAAAGTTATACAGAATTTCACTGTTACCGTTTAACGAAACGCACGTGGAATGTGGGGAGGGGGGAAACATAGTGAAATAGTTAAGTATCTGTGGTTTGGGGGGGGGGGGTGTTGGTGTGGTATATTTTAAACTTAATATTGATATAAATTTAAAATCTTTAATTTTTGTGTATGCAGATTTAATAAGATTTAAAAAGTTAAATTCACAAAGTCAAATTCGTGTGTGCAGATAGGTCGAAGCTTAATAATAGGTATTCAATTTTCTTTACTTAGTCAATATGATGTGTATAAGTAATTTCAACATGTAATATATTACACACATTTCTATATATCTATTAGTTTATTTTAATCATCTGCATTCGAATAATACATAAAACCTAACTATGATTTTATACTGCATATGTATATATATATATATATATATATATATATATATATATATATATATACTAAAGTTAAGGTTGTATGGTACAATTCATTACAGGCCATTATATTTGTTTGTGGTCTCCTACTAAATCTGTTTATTTTTGTGACGATCTGTAACGACATGTTATTGGTAGGTAAATGTTGTTTTAAAAAACGTGTCGCGATTTATGGATGACTCCCAAAACATTTTTTCGTCTAATGTGGTTATCATACAAGCGATACAACAATATTGTTTTTAAAATATGTAAAGAGCTTGTTACTGTATTTTTAAAAATTTAGATAGCTTAAAAATAGTAAAAAAATATAAAAATAAAATACATAATGTTTATTAAATAGGCACCCACAGAAAGCATTGAAATATTAATGTTTTAAATTGTCAAAATAAAATCAATAGCATTTGTTAAAGATATGAACATACTCATTTGGTTATGATAAAAAGACATACTATTTATTTCTTCTATAGTGGTATTAGACAGTACAATTAAAAACACACATATTGAACTGGCTATTGCATGTTTACTTACAAGAAAAGGTTAGGTTAACGCTTCTTCGATTGCTGCTCTGTCTGTGTACTGGTAGCTCTTGGTTTCAAGGCTTATGTATACATAGACGATTCTGAAAATAGACACGACCTGTGTAGATCTGGGGAAATCCCTGCATGACTTTTATGTTAGTGTTGTTGACGTCGACATAAACCGTTAGAAATAGAAGGTCATGTGGGTAACGACTTAAACGACAATATGTGGTGGATGGTGATTGGTGATAATAAGGCTAAGAACTTGGACATGTTGTACATAGAGAGGAGCTATGAAATGTTCTTTTATTGGGGGGGGGTGGGTGAAGTGAGGGAGAGCTGGTCTTTCTGTAGTGTCAATACTTATTTCGTTGGATAGCGGGTCGTTTAAATAGTCAGACAAAAACATTTACTGACCCGCCATTATTGAGTTCTGGGTCCGGGACATACGAGGCTCTTTGTTCTTATGTGTGTCGACTACAATACGATTTTACAAATGCGCTTTGTCTTGTAATAACTACTTAAAGTTTAAACTCATTCGTTCCATAATAATACGTTTTATGTCTCGTTTTATTTTTCAGTCATGTTCATATTCTCTTGTACCACAAGACACTACAGAGAGAGAGAGAGAGAGAGAGAGAGAGAGAGAGAGAGAAAGAGAGAGAGAGATCCGTCTATAAATTAGATTCCTTCAGTCATAGTTTATTCTGTGCTTAACATCTTTACTTACCTCAATAAATGGAAGCTCAACCTGATCGCTTCTTATTAATTCATTACTAAAATAAATCTTACCTTTCTTTTGTGTTGAATGTATTAAGATCGTGGTTGTTTTATAGTTATGAATAAAAGCCTTGACGTAACGTAAAGAGGACATAACACGTCGGTTGGCAAACAGCCAGGATATTTTGTAAAAAAATATGCGTGTTATGGGGGGGGGGGGGCTACGTGTTGGCCAGATTTTTTTCTCATTTATTAATTTCAACTATTAAATAGTGTATTACTTTTAAATTGTAAATATTTATACTCTTAAAAAAGCGTATGTTGTTTTGAAATGTAAGTATTTTATTTAGGTCTTTACTTTAAGTAAACAAACAGTTAGATACATATTCAATTGAAATGTTCCTATGTTTTTTATCTCGTCTTTCTCAAAATTTGATGTTCTGGCATGTTTGGGATTGTGATATTTAATTACAAATTAGTGATGTTACCTGCATTATTGTCATGGTGATATGACCTAACAATGCATTCGACACTGTTAGCAAAACAAAGTTGTTTAAAGATAGAATGCGAGACTTTCTAAGCATTATTTTTTTAAAATCAGTTACCCCAGAATTATCGAGAGAAAACTACTGGGCAGTTTATTACTGTAAAATGAAGACGTTGAAGGAAAATATTATTAAAACACACACACACACACACATATATATATATATATATATATATATATATATATATATATATATATATATATATATATATATATATATAATTATATAGATTTACCTTACATAATGGTTTTAATAACTAAATTTAAAAATTTAAAAGACGTTTAAAACTTTTATAAAGAGTAAACTTAGAGCGACAGGCACACCGTTGTCAATAGCTGTAACTTGAAACACCTCTTGTTCTGGTGGTCGTTGATTGAGGGCACGTAGTGGGGTGGGGGAGAGGCAGTGGGTGGGGGTTACTGTTTACCTGTAGCTCTAGGCTACAAACGCTGCCAGCACCGAGCTAAAAATAATTCTTTACATAAGAAATAAGTTAGTTGTTTGGTATTCCCGAAGGTAAAACCATGTTAAGAAAAGTGTGTTGTACAATTTATCAGAGGCGTAGCGACCCTTCCCGGCGCCCGGGGACAAACTTTCAATTTGGCGCCCCCTCGGGAGCAAATTTTCAATTTTGCACACCCCCCCCTTCAACTTTTCGATTTGCACCCGCCCCCCCGTCAACTTTACGATTTGCACCCCCCCCCCTCAAACTGCAATTTTGCAGCTAAATTTACATTTTAATTTGTTTTTATAACCCATTTTGGCGCCCCCTAAGGTCGACGCCCAGGGACATATGTCCCCCCCCCTGCCCTGCCCTCCCATCGCTACGCCTCTGCAATATATAGACCAGTAACGTGACGTAACAAGAGTTTTGTAGGATTAAACGTGGCACTTCTATGTGAAGTCGTTAATGCAGTTTGCGAATAAAACAAACAGTTTGTTATCCTATGCAGTAGGAATTGTGTATTTCACATACTTACGCACATTGAAAAAACACATGCAAATAATTTCAGATTTTTACGCACTGAAATTAGTAGTTTAAAAACCCACCGTGGACTCTTGCAAAAGAAGCTTAAAAATACTTTTAGACGAAAGCATTTGATAAAATCCAACCAGTTTTCTCTTTTTACTACATTGTCTAAATTTGTGTCCATTTTTTATCTTAACCATTCTAAAAAAAAACTATATTCCTTGTAGAAACGTCATTTTTATTAATAACGTTATTTTGTACAAACTATTTTTACTTCACCTCATTGTCGTTAGGCTTCACTAATGTAAACATAACCCTCTCCCATAAAATGATGTCCAACCCTGCTGGGTGTTGGTGGTCATGCTGGGTGAAGAATATAAATAATGATCAATTGAACGATTCACGTAAATCTCATAAATAATTTTTCCATAAATTTTCCCTGCGCAAATTTTATTTATATGGTCACATGACTCTAAATATGTTTCTCGTTTCACTAAATGTAACGACAAAATTAAACATTGCGACGATATCTGATATCTGCGATGATTTTTTAAGAAAATCTTAATGAATATTTCGTAATATTCCTCAGCCTGAACCTCTCTGTACCACGTACTTCGTTGGTTGAGGTGTTCCACCCCTAATAGTCCACCCCCCTCTCCACCACGTACTTCGTTGGTTGAGGTGTTCCACCCTTAATTTACTTCGTTGGTTGAGGTGTTCCACCTCTAATAGTCCGCCCCCCCCCCCTCTCCACCACGTACTTCGTTGGTTGAGGTGTTCCACCCCTAATAGTCACCCCCCTCTCAACCACGTACTTCATTGGTTGAGGTGTTCCACCACTAATAGTCCCCTCCCTCTCCCCCTTCGAATGTTAATTTACTGACAACCCTTGAATGAACTCTAAAAATAGCATGTAAAAATTGGCAGGGAACAATATCGATTAAGGACTATGTGTTGGCTCAATGTGTTTAACATTCTATAAACCTATCTTCTTCAAAAAGCGAAAAACAAATCAATACGATTCAGTTCGATTGCATAAACTTTAAAAATAATATTTTAACTGCAAGTCAAGGGCAATGCGGGATAACAAAGTATAATTCAGCATAAGAAGACAGTAAAAGAACCATTTATAATAGAACACTAGAATACCCGTCATCTGTTGGATAACTGTGGGTTTCGGTGGTCATCCATCAAAACACATCACGTCTGTCACTCAGAGGCATAGCAACCCTTCCCGGCGCCCGGGGACAAACTTTTCGATTTGAACCCCCCCCCCGCAGGATTTCGATTTGCAACCCCCCCCCCCAAAACTTTTGATGTGCACCCCCTCAAGATTTCGATTTGAACCCCCCCCCCCCACTCAAACTTTCGATTTGCACCCCTCAACATTTCAATTTATTTTTCCAATCCATTTTGGCGCCCCCTAAGGTCGGCGCCCGGGGACATATGCCCCCCCCCCCTCCTCGCTACGCTACTGCAGTGTCACTTATCGTTACAAAAAACAGACCCCACATTCAAAAATATGTTTTTTATCTTTTAAAAACACCGAAAACACCGATTTCGGACAATCCCTTCATATACTGACGTCACAGGTGACCTACTCTACTCTACTTCACCTGCCCAGTGTCCCGCCAAGTCTCAGACAACATGTTTTTATCGTTTAAAAAACGATTCCAGCCGAGCATGTCTCTGACCACACTTTCCTTTCATATGCTTAGGACAAAGAAACAAATGAACTCTACTTCACCTGCCCTGTATCCTGCCAAGTTCAGATAGGCAACTTTATCATTCACATCTAAAAAAAAAAATTGAAAAAAAAAATATCATTGACGTATTGGTCTAGAACCTGTGCCACCCGCATGAGAGCCGATTTCACTACCAACTTAGCTGTTCACTAGTGACGCCAACCGTGAATTTTTATACTATACTTTGAGTCTCCTTATGCAACTTGATTTACGCGCATAGATCTAGATCTAAGTCAAGTAGTAGTAACTTTCAAATTAAATTTTATCTTAAATTAGCCAAACAAAGATTTTTATATAAAATAAAGAAGGTCTGAAATTATCTAGATCTAGATAGAATTATCTAGATCTAGATTCTACGACTCGTTTGCTTAAGTCTTAAGTTTAGTTTTTCTTGCTAGATCTAGAATCTAGATTTTCTAGATCTAATCATTAGCTAATAGCTACGCTAATAGGCCCGGGAGCGAGCATTTCAAAATTACCATATTCCAAACAAAGATTTATATAAAATAATAAAGGTCTAAAATAGTTTAGTATATAGAAAATCATTATTAACTAAATCTAGAAAGAATTATCTATATTTTAGATCTACGACTGAGCTATATTTAGAATTTACGTTTATAATTTAGCAAAATTAGCGGTATCGAAGCCGCGTATGAATCTTAAGCTACGCAAATAGGCCCGGATCCAGCATTTCAAAATTTGCATAGTCGAAACAAAGTTTTATACAAAATAATAAAGGTCTAAAATATTTTAGTATATAGAAACTCATTATTATCTAAATCTAGATAGAATTATCTATATTCTAGATCTACGACTGGTTTGCTTAAGTCTCGTTTTTTTTTTTTTTTGGATTGTATTTATAACTAATAAATCTTTGATTTGACCTAGATTCTAGATCTAGATCTAGATCTATAAATAACTTTCTTGGACAGATTGTAGATCTACAGAAATTTATCGTAAAACTAAATAAAAAAGACAGTTGAAAATTTGATATAAGTGTTGGAACGTAATAAATACAGCAAACGGACGTATTGTTAAAGTTAAAGCCGACAGAAAATTAGCTTTAGAACGCGTTAAACATTGGAATGGGAACACAATCTTTTTCGATAGGCCGCCATTATGGATGTAAAAAAATAAACACATCATGTGACGTCACTGTTTCCGTCGAGTCTAGTGGATTTTGTAATCTTTTTTTAAAAAAGTGGTTAATCTACCTATGAATAAATCAATAAATTAATTAACGTCTTTAAATAAATGTGTGATTAACAGTCTGTCTTAAAAAAAAAATATTTTCTCTACCTACATACTATTTTACAGCTGTCCACGATGAATAGAAGTATTCACAATACTCGATCAGCCAAACAAAAAAACAAACAAACAAAAAAATAAATATTCAAACATGTAAACAAACTTGACTTTTAGTAGTATAATAGATGTACGTCATCCGCTTCGAAATTCTACTGCTTCACAAGCGTTTATACAACATTACCATAAGTACTGTAAAAATAAATACAATTCTTTAACATAAACAAGCCACATAATATATATATATAATTCTCTACGTGGTGACCAAACAAGACACAGACAAGTAAGGGCTTAGTCGTTCCTACCCCGCACTCTAGGCTTATCGCTACCACCCTCACCCAACCAGTCTTGTGAGCTGTGGTTCACCCCGAATGTTTACAATGTGACGGCTATTAGGAGCCGATACTTCAGCTTTTGAACAATTTGAAACCGAGTTCTCCTTGAGATTTTCATAGTCGCCTGTAAACTGTCGTCACAGACGGCCGTTTTCATGGAGAGTGGGGAGTGGGGGAGGAGAGGGGAGGAGAGGAGGAAGAGGGGAGGAGGGAGGGGTAAGAGAGGGTAGTGTCGAATTCACAAATTATGAATTACTAAAAAGTAGCAAATAAAACAACTAAATAGTTGCCTATACTTACGGTGCGGGTCAGCTCGTTAACAAAATTGTTGGTAAATGTAATTCCATCACTTTGGAATACTTATTACATTTATAATTATTGTTATTTTTTTATATTAATTTCCATTTTCATCTTGTAAACATAGATCTATTATTAGTTGAAGTGGGAGGGGGTATATGTCATTCTGATTTGGAGTAATTATTTGAGCGTCATTTCTCCGACGGGTTATCAGGGCGAGATTTCTGGGGAGTAATTGATGGCTGGCGATAACATCCTAGACACTCTTTAAGTAATAGGTAGGTATGGTATTTAAGAAAGTGTCCCATACGGCACTACTGTTGCGAATGGACATTGATGTTTTGAATGAGTTTGAGAGTGTATGTGTAGTGAAAAGTGTTTAATAAAAGATGTTGATAGTTTTAGAGTATGTGTGTAGTGGAATTAATAAAAGATTATAATTGCGTGACAAAGCAGTTAAGAATATGACGAGGGAAAGTATGTTTGGTTGTTAGAGCAAATAGTTGAAATCAGTCTTAGTCTAGTTCTCGTCGAGTTGGGATCTAGAAGTCTTCATCCTGTCTGCCGTCGATCTAGTAATATGTAGTCATGTATATTATATGCAATAAAAGATGAGGAATATATCAACGCCGTTCTGTCTTATATAAATTGGATCGTTGTTGTATTTGTACGTATTCATGCAAGCATCGACCCTAGCCGAGTAACTCACATCATAACTATTTCTTTTTTTTTTTTTTTTGCAAAAAAATACTTTTTATTATTACTCACTATTAAATTGTATTGACCACAGCACATTTAAATATTTAGTGTATTAAGACTAGGCCTTGTTCAGTAAAGAAAAAACTCTCTGCTGCCGTGCGTTTAATTTGAATTTAACAAGTCATAAACAACGAATCAATTCAAACGTAAAGTGGTGCAAGGTCGGAATCCTCCAAGCTGTCTTCAAGTAATCGATTACTTTTACACACGCGATATTGCGTGCTGATATAGTTGTCTTGGTGAGGTTCGATATGTGGGCTAGAGTTCATATAACAAGCCTAGTATAACTTTGTGTTGATATAGTTGTCTTGGTGAGATTCGATATGTAGGCTAGAGTTCACATAGCAAGCCTAAAATAAACATAGCAAGCCAAGTATAAACAAGCTGTATATTCTAAAATTGGTGTAACGTAACTGTATCTGAAAACAAAGTGACCATCTGGACGCCTTATCTATTTCGGTTAGCTTCAATAACAGCTACAAATAGCAAAATAATAGTTAACAAAAACTTGGTCCATAGTATTATGGCAAGTATTTTGTATGCATGTTTGATTTAATAACCAAGCACAACTTTTTAGACGACACGTTTGAAACTAATCATTAGATTTAAAATATTCCAAACCAATTTAGCTTTAAAGACTTTGCGTAAAAGCAGTTTAATTCACAAAATGTCCTTAGCTAATCATCCCGTTATACAATCTCTACTTGTCTTTCTATTGACCAAAATACGACCTTAAAAGTATTAAAGTGACACCCCGAGCACTTATCTAACACAATTAAAACTAGTAGGTTAATGCAAGGTTTGCTATTTTGCATTTCTTGACCACCACTCTATTTCACAGTTTCATAAATGGGCGTATTGTCACTTGTTTACGAAGTTTGTTAGTTAAAACATTTTACTTGTAAACGTATGTGAAACGACCTCAATAACTTTGTTTCAAACGTGTGATTACTAATTCCTAAAATAAGTTTTACTTTGATAACAAAATTAATATAAAGCAGCAAACTAACCACCCAGATCATTATAGTTTTATCCTAATAGTGTCAAGTACAATCTCGAGGTTAAGGTAACATAGTAATCCGTTTCCTCCAGGTTAATCCTCCCTCCCCGTGTTTATAATACAAAGACTACCTTTTTAACCTGTACTGCTAATATAAATAACATCTGTTTTATTTTAACATGCGTTTTATTAGCATATAGACTCAGCTCTAAATAGCCAACATATGGGTCAGGTTGTAAAAAGACGATAATGATAACAATCAAATATCACTAGCGATGGCAAAGGTTTTAATGGTATGGCAGTCAAGTATCACAAGGTAGACAACTATCATAAATAGCTTATAAATAGAACAGCGATAATAAGAAGCCCCTGATAAGAACCAGCGTAATGTCATTAGCAAACATCTTCAGTGAACCTTTTATGACACGTTTTTCAGACATAATTACTGTACCTCATTTAATGTTGTAACGACAGTTTTAAGACAATCTACAAACAATTGCAAGTAGTGACGCCAGAACAAAAAACAACAAACAGTGCTTACAATTTTTAGGATTTATTTAAATACATAAAAACAAACAGTACGTATTTCAGGTAATATTTCGTAAAAATATAAGCACGTGAAAACAAGCAATATATTTTAATTTTGAAAAATGCTATATTAACTATGTTTCACTGATTATTTAAATTTCTACATAAAACGTAAAGGTTAGAAGTAAACTAATTTTACTCTTGCTTTCATTTTTGTTGTTTTTTCTAACATTATAATCAGAAACTATCGCAATACCAATGTGTTTTAACATTTTAGACATTTTTTATATTTAAAACAATATAGAAAACATGGAAAAATATAGAATACAATATATGACACCACGTGATCACACCAAAACAAACAGAAATTTTGAGTCTTAAATTTTGAGCGAGTTCATCCAAACGTTAAATGTTCTTTGACAGCCATACGACGTCTCTCCAACCAGACCTTCATACAGATTATTTATAACGTATCCCTGTATCTTTTAACGTGGACACGGTATAATTTTATTCAGTTTAGCATTGGTGCTATTTGCACAATCTAAACAAGTAATTTTTTCTAACGAATTCGCAATCTCTAGATTGAGTCGTGTTTTTCTTAAGCGCCGCAAACGCATACAGTAAACTGCAAACTTTTTGCCGCTACCAACGTGACAATACAGAGGCCACATCGCTTATCCTAATGGTTGTAATATTTTTAATGAATCAGAGTTTATTGGATTTTTAAGTTGCATTTTAAGTTAGTTTATTGTTATACTGGCTTTTAGTTTACGAATGAATTTTTGGACATTTAAAATATATTTTTTTAAATTATCCAACAACATTTTCTTTTAATTATACAGTGTAATTTAAACCCATAATATAACCAAAATATGCTAAATCGATAAGATAATTATTTAATGGTAAACATATATTTTCAGTACATTTAACTACTTTTGCATGAAGTCGAAAGTGATAATTTGGTAAAATAAAAATACAAATATATTTCGAAGACAGAAAAAAAGGAAAAGTAAAATTAAATAAACCGGGAGTGATCTCCCCTAAACTTTCTCGAATATTCTTATATAAAATAACAGGGGATGGGAACTCGGGCTATAGACATGATTTTTAATCCATTTTAAATACTTAAAGTTTTAAAAATAGAATAAAATCTCGTAGACACATTAATTGCACACCAAGTGAACGCCAAATAAAAAAGCGCATAATAGTGCGCAATATTATTAGTACTTTTAAAATTTACGTTAGTTTTTTGAGAAATCGGAAGTAGCGTAAATTACTACTTCCGGTCAACGGAAATTACTCAAAATTTAACAGAAGGTAGAGAATTAGATCTTTTACTTACATGTGAAATTTCATTTATCTATCTGAAATTGTACTCACGTTATAGGCTTTTGAAAAATTCAAAGTAGGAAAAGTACCACTTCCGTTTATCGGAAATCGCTCAAAAGTTGATACGGATCTACGATTTTGATAAAATACTTAAATATGAAATTTCATCAACCTAGCTGTAACGGTACTCAAGTTATCGTGTTTACACACGGACAGACAGACAGACAGACACACAACATACGGACAAGATTGCAAAATTATGTTTTTCCGTATCAGTGAGGTGTAAAACGTCGAGATTTGTAAAAATCTCGAATTTTTTTTGCTCGATTACAAGACTTTCTCTATATTTCGTATATACGAGAAAGTAAAAAACAAAACATTTCAAGCATTAAGGGATTGATGAATTTAAATAACTTGATGAACTTTTCAATTTAATTACGCTTACATTTAACAGGCCAGAACTGCGCCTGATAGGCTTGAATTAAAACATATTAATATCAACTCCTATTGCCATATGTGTTCGACTGAAGCTTCAAATAGTTGCTTTGTCAGTCACGTTATAAAATAATGTTGGGGACACTCGTTACATTATTTTTATTATAGTTATTGTTTTGTATATTAAAGCTATATTTTATTATTCCGGTAAAATATCTTAGAGCACATACTTTTTTTCCCGTTGTGTTTCCAATTCTGCATTAGATATACAGCTGCCTTGCACTTTTCTTCTCTGTTATCGGCCAAATGGGCCATGCTAAAATTGCCCACGAAATGGTGAGGTTGTAAATAAAATTGATACGGTTTGTAATGAAACAGCACTAGAAATCAGATATATTTAATTGAATACCGCAAGGAATAAAACACAATTGGCAGTTTTTAACTTTTGAGAAAAATGTGATTTTGTGTTTGAGATCCGTTGCTGTTCCATTGTTGCTTGATATTAATATATAAAATATTTTCATTGACACCTGGATTTACAATTTAAAAAATTTGGAATAACGTACAAAGAGTTTATTTAAAAAAATATATAACGCACTTATGTTTTAAAGCTACTCAGTTACTTCTAAGTAATAAAACATATAGTATTAGTTACCTCACAAGTTAAAGACAGTTACAAGTGGGCATGACTTAAAAAAGGACTTTTGTGTAACCGCCGTTCGGTTTTGCCACAATTTTAAAAATCGCCTTAGCACTGAAACGCGACTAATACTTAAATTTGGTACACGGGCACCTGATGGCTTGAATGAACAGATATCTTTCACCTAACAACCCCCCCCCTCCCGCATACACCACGCCCCCAACCCCACCCCTATACGGTGTCCAAGCGTCCTTCTCACGCGTCTTTTCTTTTGGATATCGTGGCTAGCAGACAAGACGTGTTTTCTCTGTCGAGCTAAGTCAAAAAATGTGTTACTGTTTGTCTTTATTTGTCTAATCTGTAATCACACTGTTGTGTGCTGACGAAGACCTTGGGTCGAAACGTCCATAGTACTTGTAACTGTCTTTAACTTGTGAGGTAACTAATACTATCTGTTTTATTACTAATTACATTAACCTCACTGCAGCTACCATTTGTTACTTCTAAGAAAACTTAAAGATGATCTTGACAGCGCAATATTTTCATTTTATTTTTATTTTGGGAAACAAACCTTTGGTTTCAAAACGCAGCGTAGTAAATTTTACCAATTCGTGAGAGTAGTATCTGTTTATCTGCGCATACGCATTAAGCATATCTAAGGGAAACTTGTTAAAATGGCGGACTTTAATGTTCTTGACTAAAGTGTTATAGGCCTACTGACATTTCAGTCCAGAAAAATGAAGAAGTCATGCACAGAAAGATTAAAAGAAAAGATCTTTCGTCATTCCAATCAGGAGGAGGAAAGATCCCGTCCATTGTGGGTAATCATATTAAAGGATTTTGCATGGTAGAATGTAAAGTTGTAAGTCTATTCTAACTCACTTAGCTAAGTCAAAGTTAGCTAATTCGAAGTTAAGTCTTAGTTCTAGAATCTCCCCCTACTTTTGGAATGTTAAGCTAGAGCTGATAGTAGCCTAGACCTACCGATATTAATACATTTTTATTCAAGACTTGACTCAACATATCAAAACAAGCTAGATTCTAGTAATTAGTATAACTTTGTTATAAAATTAAATCGTCCAATGTAGCAAAACATAAACACGTAGTATTTATTTCAGGCTGGAGATAAAACACCTGGTGACCTGATGAAATGCCATGCAGAGTTTTACAGCAAAATGAACAAAGTGTCACAAGATGCTGCTATAGTAGCTTTGTTTGATGTGGACACCACGCAAAGAGTCAGAGTGAATGATCAGAGGAAAAAAACAAAAAATATGACTTTCAAATACTTTCTTTGTAGTGATGGAAACAAGCTGCAAGTTTGCCAGTCTTCTTTTTGTTCAGCGTTTTGTAAGTAAATAGCTTTACCTTCAGTGCGTTGGCTAGTTCGAAATATGGTATGTGTACACACTGCCGTTAATGTCAATAGAAAAGTGGGTATGATCCAGAGGTTTACCCGATTATTGAAGCTCTCATCCTTCATTCAATGTAAAGGGCTCAAGTCCTTATGGAGGCAGTGGGATTTTTCCCTAGATATTGTAAGCCCAGATTTCAACCAACTGCACATGGGTACCTGACATACAGTAGGGAAAATAATTGTCAACACAAGAAAATAATTCCAGTGTGCCACAAACAAGAATCTACCCTCACTTACCATCATTTTATCCATAAAATATTTAGCATGTCCCTTATGGCAGCATTATAAATGATAAGAGCTCTAAAACAAAAATAAAATATTATCATGTATAGAGATGATATTTTGAAATACCTTAATAGTACATGGTTAAAATACCCGCTTTTTAACTACGTCTTGCAAAAACCAAAGACACTTTCATTACTAAAACTAACATTAATTTTAAAAAATAAGCAATTTTTTTATACAAGTACATTTCAAAAACCATTGCAGTCCTATTACTATGAGGGTGGCTAATAGTTAAATCAAATGTCAAACTAACGATTAAGAAAACTGTCATTTTGAAGTAAATCCTTTGCAGCCGGTCGTTTTGTAGGGTCAATGTTTATCGCTTTACTTAAAAAAATGCTGAGTTTTAATGAAGCTCTATCTACTGAAGGCAATTTGCCATTATAGATTGCTATTGCTACTTGATGATCATGCATATTATCCTTGTATGGTGAATGTGCAGTTATCATCTCTATTACTGTACATCCAAGGCTCCTAAAATTTAAATACATTGAACATTAGAATATTAAACACAATCTTATGCAGATTACAATTTTAAATAATATTTTTCTAAAAATCCATATACAAGCAAAGTGGATGATGCTAGTTTGGGGGTTACATTGAGTATGATTCTGGTTTTTTCAAATATGTCTGAATTAGATCCGGTGGTCGATAGCGATGACTTGCTTTCTCTTTTATTTATTTAACTTTATTTTTACTTTCACTATTACCAGAATTATTTCAGATGGGTGTGTCAGGTATCCCGCTATATGCCCCCTGTCCCCACCCACATATTTTCTTGTGGATCATTTCTATTAGTTCAACTACTTACGTAATTTACAATAATCAGTACGCTACTAAATTTGGAAAACGGTTGCTTCTCAATACCAAGTTTGTTGAAATGCATTCATCATTAAAATAAATAATCAGTTAATTTTGAGAGTGTAGGAGGTTACAAATCTTAGTGTTAATGTTTAAGGTTTGTATTCATAGTTTGGTTTGTCATACACTTTCTTGTCTTGAAATGGGCGTAGACATATTATAAATAGTTTCTATTACAACATACCATATGTCTGCCTTTTCATTATATTTAGGATTTACTCCGTCCTCTGCACCTAACACCTCTGGTGCCATCCATCTTACTGAACCAACACCGGTTGATGCTGTACGAGAACCCTCTTGGAGGATTTTAGAAATGCCAAAGTCTGTAAGTCTGATATGATTTTCGCTTTCCATTAACACATTTGCACCTGTGATAAACATTAATATGAATAGAAAAAAATATTTAAATTGTAATTACTTAGTATAATCCTCGTAAATATTAAAATCGTGCAAGTTTATGCATCAAGTAAAATGCTTCCATTAAACACATTGCGTTTAATATTTATATGCATGCCATTTTCGTAAATGTTTTACCAATAAAGAAAAAACATTTAGTGTTCAAAATTATATTGATTGTACATGAAGTTAACTTTAAGACAGTTATCAATGCAATTTATCATACTTCCAAATTATAATGTTTGGGTCTAAAATTATACTTAAATAGAAATTTAAATAGTTTGAATTTCTGAAAATCTAATATATACAGTAATTTTTAAAGTAAATAATAACTGAAATGTACACAAACAAAATGATGTTCTTTGGACCTCCTATATAGGTTCATACTTACAACTAAAATTATAATAGTTTTAAAAAGTCCCAGTTTCAGTCCTTAAAAAAACATTTTTATAAAAGTAAATCACCTTTTAAATCGCGGTGAATAATTTTCGGCCAGTGTGTATGTAAAAAATCCAGCCCTTCTAAGATCTGTCTTGTATAGAAACTTGTCTGTACTTCAGTTAGACCATTTTTATTCTCAGAATATTTTCTTAAGGAGCCCTTTTCAAAAATAAATTGTCGGGTTTATAAAGTTGTTTTTTTTTTCAAACTGTGACTAATACAATGGAAATAATTGGCTGTAGTTAAACTTATATTTTAAAGGCAAGTTTTGAAATAAGGGAACATATTGACAAGTAAGGGTAATTTACCATTTCCATGTATTTCAAAAAAAGCAATAGGGTATTATCACACTTGCTTGTGCCGATAAACGGAACAATTCTTTCGTGGCTGCCAATTGATGATAACACTCGTGTCTCAGTTTTGAAACTTTCCTGTTTTGAGAAAAGCAAATCTGCATTATTGAGCGATTATAGCCATGCTATTTTTTTGTTTTAAATATATTTTTAAAGATCTATTATTTTTACTTAATCAGTTTAATAGTTTAAACATGCTAACAAACTGGCGATTATGTATTCAATCTACTTTGGCTACATTTTCTTTTTTAATATGTGTTATATACTACTGTTTACGAAAATGCATTTTACGTACCAAATATTTCTTTTGTTCGTTAAGGCCAACACAAATAAATTCTTTGACAACATATTGTGGTTTACTGTTGTGTTTTAGAGACGCCACTTCGTACACAGTTCCAAAAGCACCTTGGCCAATTATAGCACCTTTCTTCCAGTCTTAAGAGTTATATCCATATTGTTATTTTTTTTAAATCGGTTTTTAATTTTAAAAATAATAATAATGAAAACTAAAAAATAATCTAATGTTTGCACAACTTTCTAATTTATATTTTAAAAAAAAACAGGCTTGAAGTAACAGTAAAATGTGTATATATTTCCACAGGCTTATATTTAACTTGCTTCCTCTGTATATTGTCTTGTGTCTGTAAAATGGCAAGAGAACGTTCGACTACTTGTACCTCTCCGATTAGTTTTTACTTGGCACGTGAGTCAAGATCCGATGACAATGCAACGTAATTTAAGGTTAACTTAATTATGTGCATAATTAATTTAATATGAATTAATTAAAAACCTGTGTGACACTATTTTGAATGGATTATCATTAATAAAATTTAATAAGCTAACCACACTCTTTTAGTTATTGAAATGGCGATTCATTATTATATATAGAAAATAATTCTTCTAACTCTTTATAGTGAATAATTGTATAAAAGCCAGTTATTGAAATGTTTTTATTATTTAAAAAAAAAAACAAATGATCGAAAAATACCTTTGTCGATCACCCCTATTTGCTCGAGGTTATATTCTTCATCAGTTTCCATAGCAATCTGTAGATGATCATACGTTTTATCATTATATAATGTTCAACTAACAAATACTTTGAGAGATAAAATATATTTTAATTCTTAATATAGCCACTCTCATACTGAAATAAGTTATCGCCGATGAAAGGTATTTAAATGTTAATAATTGTATAAAATTTAGTTTATTTGGAAAAAAATGTTTTAAATAGATTACAATAATAATTAGTAAATAATTTGATGTGCAAAATTATTGTAAGTAGACTTATGTCTTTCTATCACAAAAACTTGGATACAAAAAATAGTTATTATTAGTAGGTTTTAGCTATGCTTAACAAGATACAAATGAAAACAGCTATTAAGCGTATTTAATAGAAAATGTAATCAGGATCTGCAATTAAAAACAATTTGAAAAATCTAGCCAATGATTTCTAGCGGGTATTAAAAACGTAATAAGCTCAAGGTAATAAAAAGTAGTCTTTTTAGTCCGTCCATTTTTATATTTTTTTGCTATTTCGGAAGAAACCTAAAGAAAAATTCTATACATATATATATATATATATATATATATATATATATATATATATATATATATATATATATATATATATATGAAGCAATGTATGCATGTATGTGTGCGTGTGTGTATGTGTGTGTGTGTGTCTTTTATGCACTACTACACCTTTCATCCGATCGTGATGAAACTTTAGGAAGTTGTTGAGAATACTCCTGTGGAGGCTTATGTGGAAAAAAATCGAATTCGCAGAGGTTGCGCCCACAGATCGCGATATCGATTATTCTCTATATTTGGTAACTTAAATAAAAGTCGATTGCGGTTTTACACAGTTCGCCCTATCTACTGGCGCCCCGGTGATTGCGTGACCCGAAGCTCCCCGTGAGCACTATGGCACCTATGTTCGTTTTAAAAAAGTCTATAATATAAATACACGTTAGGCACCAGACAATAATCTATGACTATATCGAATCAGACGCATCCTCCGGCTCACCGGGAGGGGGCAATTTGACGCCCCGGATTCACCCTGAGCACTACAGTGCTTACGTTCATTTTATAGAGCGCGATAGGCAATGGATAAAATGGGTTGCTATTGTCGCTCACAAACTTGAATTTGTTGAGTCCACTAGCGCACCACAGGGTGCTATTTAGCTATTCGGGATTTATCTTGAGCGCTATGGCGCATCCATTAGCTTTAAAGAGTGCGTTAGAATATGGATAAAATATGGTATTAAAGTCGTTCACTAAATTGAAGCAGACGTGTCCACGTTAGTTTTAAAGATCAACCTATAAAGTTAACACGGTGGCACACTACATTTGTTGATTAAACCGAGTAAGTGGCTGTACGCGGCGCCCCGCTTTAGTGTAACTGGGGGCTCGCAAGAGAGCCCTGATAGGTCCCTGACACATGGGCGATTGCGAAAGTGTGTTCTAGCTCACTATTACTGAGAATGATTAACGTACTCTAAAGGCTTCCATAAATCCCGCCCCAGAGCGTGCTAATAAAAAGTATACTACTAAAAAAACACTCAGTAAAAAGGCTCTAACCCTAACCCCTACGAATTTTAATGTCTTTTGTGCAAAAACCTCCGCATGAGTATTCTCAACATCTTCCCAAAGTTTCATGGCGATCGTGTGAACGGTGTTACTGCAATTCACTTATATTATTTTTATATACCGAATATAAAGAAAAACCGCACCCTCCCGTGGCGCCGCCTTTGCGAATTTGAAATTTTTTTTTTTGCAGAAGCCTCCCCAGGAATATTCACATCAACTTCCCAAAGTTTCACAACCTTTAAGCGATTTCCGCTAACCGGAAGTGGTACTTTTTCTACTTTGAATTTTTCAGATAGATTAATGAAATTTCACATGGAAATAAAAGATCAAATTCTCTACCTTCTATCAAATTTTGAGTATTGTCCGTTGACCGGAAGTAGTAAATTTTACTCTTTCCGATTTCTCAAAAAACGCATATGAATTTATTAAGTACTAATAATAGTCCGCACTATTATTCACATCTTTATTCGGCGTTCGCTTGGTGCGCATTTCTGTTTTCTACGAGATTCTATTTTTAAAGTTTAAGTATTTAAAATGGATTAAAAATCATAACTATATCCCGAGTTCCCATCCACTGTTGTTTTACATAAGAATATTCGAGAAAGTTTAGGGGAGATCACTCCCGGTTCATTTTAGTTAGTATTATAATTTATTGCATCATAGAGGTGTTCAATCAACCATTCTTACCGTAGTTATGCCAGCATGCTCTGTCCTAGAAGGTCTGCTCCAATTTTCTTGAGTTGCAACAGCAAATAAATTTGCCTCAAAATAAAAATGAACACTTACAATATCAATAAATTAATAGTTATTTTATAGAAAGCCGATTACACTGTGTATTACACATGGTGACAGGAAAAATGCGAAACGGAAAACTGCGGAACGAAAAACTGCGCACAAAAAAAAAAGAGAGCAAGGGCATTTTTCGCAGATTGAGCATTTATAAACATTAACAAAGAATATACACATATTCATTGTAGAATACAAAATTATATTTCATTGAAATATTAAACATTATAGTTTATTAGTAAAATAAGTATTTATTTTCGCACTTTTCTGTTCGCGCTTTTTTCGGATTGCGCGTTTTTCTAGGAACCATTTCCCCATAACTTATTAAGTACAGAAGTTAGTAGCTTCCTGTAAAATAAACGTGTGTTTGATTCCTGTGTTTCTTTAATGTTCCAACTTACTACTAATAATACATAAAGATGCTCAAAGGAAATCTGTGCAATCGAAAACTGAGCACAAAAAAGTGCGCAAGGGCTTTTTCGCAGTTGGAAATTTATAAACATTATTAAATAATAAACACGTGTACATTGTAGCATAATAAAACATATATCTTCAAAATATGACACAATTGAAGTGTATTAGTATAATTAGTTTGTATTTGCGCATTTGTCTGTTCACGCTGTTTTCCGTTGTGCATCTTTTCGATTGAGTATCAGGGAACCTTTACACAATAACTTACATATATTCCCACAGCTAGTTCATGAAGTAAAGCTGGTATGGTCGATTTTCTGTCAGGTTTTATATTTCGTTGATCCTCTACAGCTTGTTCATGTGACAATGCTGGTACAGGCGAAAATCTGTCTGGTTTCGTTGTTCTTAGACTTTCTACAGCTTGCTTGAGTTGTTTCCTTTGTTTATTTACTTGAATTACACCTCCTGTACAATTATTAAACAACACAATTCTACCATAACATGTTGACAAAAAATCCTTGAAATGGCCTGTCGGTACGTTGCACCATTCTTCAAATGATTGATCATTGTCGAAGCCAAGAATATCCCCATAAGTCATCAAGATTATTCCCCTCTCCTTAAAAATGTTCTCACCAAAATACTGTTTTACTTTATCTACAGCATCTTTTTCTAGCTTTGTGAAGCGATTTCCGAACCTGCGTACAAACACAAGTGCTTCAAAATCGTGTCCAATTTCCTTCAAAATACATGCTATAGACTGCCGTACATCCTCATCCGAATCTTTCATATCGACTCCATTATCACCTATCCCTGAACCATCTACAGCTACAAACACATCGTCCTTATATATCTGATACAACTTTGATTTGCTTGGTACTTGATTGTTTTCGGATAGCAACGATGTTATTGTAGATGTCACTCCATTCCCCGCAAGCCCGACAAAAAATAGACGGATATTTTCTTCACTCATGGCGATTTCTCTGTGAAACAAAATATATTTTATTTTCTTATTCGTTCTTAGTTCTTGTGTTGTTAGAGATTCTCTCCAAAACACAATCAACTTGTTATGCGCCATAAGGCCGTTGTTTCACATTTGGGCCTGGTCTCGTAGTCTTTGTCCAGACAAGAACAAGCTACAAGGCAGAAGTTGTTTGATTTATTCTAGATGCGAGATTGTCCTCAGATTTCGAGCCCTATCTGCCCGGGTATTGAAAATCAGGACTTTTCGGCTCAGCAACCATTAGCTATAAAAACTAGTATCATAATAATTATTCAAGTATTTAAAAGAGTTACAGCATGCAATTGTGAAGATATACTAATGTGTGAGGGTATCCTACTATAGAAATGGTATATAAATACTTTATCGTCATTAAATTGGTACTTACTATTCTTTTCACATCGAAACAGCCGAGGAACACCGATAGCAAAATGTAACATACACTCTTCTTGTCCTCGTGTGTGATACACAACTTACGGTATCAAGTGAACCGCAAATCGTCAAGAGAAAATAATCTTCAGATAAACCAGTGATGAGCTATTAATGATATACACGCAAATGTATACACACGATTACAGGTACACACACGTTGAAAAATTGGTGTTGCCATAAATTAGATTTACACATACAACCGTAACACATAAACACACATGATTGGTTAGCTGTTTTCTGTTCACGTAAACTGTGCTATCTTTTATTTGTAGCACCTAGACAAAAGGTATATGGAATATTTTTACGTTCATATTACTAATTTGGTTCCATTGATCGTTAGCAATTCTATAATCAATCGGGGATGGAGGTATTGCTCGTGGACTGTATGTCGCGACGGGGGCTTTTTGTCAAGGAAGTAAATATTGGTGTATGTATGTGTTTGTGACGATGATGGGGGGGGGGGGGGGGGGTTCTGTACGGTGAGGTTATGACAAAACTATCTTTAACCGGACACATGTGTGGTACGATCATACTTGAAATGTGAACTGTTGACTGTTAATATATGTGTAATGGAAACTGGTATTGTGCTGGCCACTTGTGATCTAATCTCTCAGTATACCGTGTGTTATCATCACGTAAAACTTAAAATTTTATCTAATCTAGTGTGATGTTCTGACAGCATATAATGGCAATCCGATAGGTTAATATGGATTTTAGTCCCTATCATGTTTTTTTTTTCAGACATGTTTTTTCAGGGGCGCACTTTAAACTATCATGGGGAAAGGGGAGAAGGGGGGGGAATTATAGCTTAAAGCAGATGTTTTACTGTCATGTCTTTAACATTATCTGTTTTTCTGTTAGCGGGTAGAAACAAGACACAGGAAAATACACGTTTTACAGCTTTTATGATCAGTTTGAAATATCTATCATTGTGTCTCCAATTTCCCACGTGGTGCTTGCGACCGAACAGCCAACTGTACACGCCTGTACCTGAAGCCATGTCACACCTTATTGTTCAGGGGTTGACTGGTCCGTGATATACATACAAATTTAACAATGAAAATTTAAATCGGATATGGTAGTCACTTTAAAAATTTCCCGGCTTGTTTTACACACACCAATCCATCTCTTGCACCTTTGACTAGGTCATAACCTTGGTCTAAGGTCATGAGGGCGGAGTCATGTGACCTGTAGGATAGGGACTCTATAGTCAAGTCACTCTACCTTCTCTTATCTTTGGAGGTACTTAGAATGCCAAAATAAAATCTAACCTATTCTTGTGCTACGACACGTATGCTCCACTGAGTAAGTTATTGCTATTATTTGACACCGTGTACAGAGAAGGATTCTTGCACTCCGCTTGAAGATAGTTGAATTATTACGTATTTGAAAAAACTAGAAATACATTTCCAAAAACATGCAAAAATATAAAATATTTTTAATTAGTTACTAAGTTTAAAAAAACATTTTAGTGTGGAAACTACTAAATCAGATCTATGTGTTAAGTTTAGGGGCATTGTTATTTATTATTATAAATTGAGATTGTAAATGTCAGGTCATATAATAAATAATAATAAAAATATACACAATAAATATATCGGTGACATTGATGTCTGAATGAATGCGTTATAGCAGATGCATTATTTTACTACTTCCAGTTTGGGGTCAGAAGAGTCTGCGTGTTTAACAAGCCTGACCACATCGCCCCAATGACCAGTGGCACATTAAATAACTTTCCAATCTAGCATAATTTCTTTGTTATATTCATTGTAGTAGTTGATGTTTTAAATCAACTTTTAAAGCTATTCAACTGATTTACCTACATTTGAAAATGTCAGTTATTAAAAAGTAAATATCCTCGCAAATTTAATTATTATTATTTTGACGTCATATAACTGCGTCTACATATGTAAACATTACGACTCTTAAGAGCATATTTGCCTCTGTGACCTACTTAGGTCTGTTTTGCTTTATTTATATTTAATCTCCTGAGTTATGTATTTGTCCTTGGGAGAATTGTCAGTTCACTGGTACAAATCGGTCAACTGAACTCTGTCACATCAGGTGATTCTATCTTTAATCCCTGGCAGAACCTCAACCAATGGTCTTGCGGCCGTGAGGATCCTTGACAGATCCTCAACCAATAATCGTAAGACTTTTGAGTTATTTCCCCTATTATTGAATGCTATTTAATCCAGGGATTCTCAAGTTCAAAGGCAGCCAGATTGACCTATGGACCAGGAGAGGTGTGCCAGTGGTTATGTACGCCATTTTGCAGTATTGTAATTATGTGAAATGTTGTTTCACCTTTGTATAAGGTATTTTGTGACAAGTTGTAGTATTTCAACTATTGTGTTCTGGTGTATTATTGCACCTGTTTGATTACTTCGGTGATAGTTGGATCCTTTATTTGGATTTCTATTGTTGTAGAGGCAATAAGTCTCTTCTTGGTTTTTTGTGGTATTTAATATGCCATTCAGTTGTGTGTAGTAATGATTTATTGGTGTTTAATATACTAAGCCACGGCTGTGATCTATTGTGAATTTCTCTCAAACTGTAAGTTGGAGTTTTTGAGATTATTTATTGTACTCTGAGAATCTGTACATTTTGATCTTTCCTAGTGTCATTATCTTGTACATAAATTAAAAAGGTATTCATAGTTTAAGTCGTGTGAGTCTCTTCGATTTGTCGTGTTTTACCCCTAGACAGAATTAACGAGCTCTCGGCAAGTTGTTGGGATTCCATTACAACGACTTCTATCGGTGCCATACCAAACGAACCTGGGGTGTCCGCTCCCTCCGCGGCTGTCGGAGGTCGGACATAATACCTCAACAAAAAGTCCATATGAAATTTAAGTTCTCCAAATAAGTGAGGTAAGTGTAAATACATGCTGATAATTTCTACACACACGTTTTACAAAATATGTGAAAGATTAAAGCAAAGCGTACTCGTTCAATAACACTTGAGAAATAACACGTCGCTTTATATTTCTTTAGTTAATGCCTTAAAGGCAATGTGAACAGAGAACCCTAACTTTCAATTTGGGACCGCCCCTTCCCCACCGGGACAAGCTTTTCATGTAGAGCCCCCATATATTTTTATATTTATAATGCAAAACTGCAGCTAAAATGAGCTTTTAATATTTTTAAAACCCATTTTGGCGACCCCTAGGGTCGGCGCCCGGGGACATATATACCCCCTCCCCCCTTTGCTACGCCTCTGAATGTGAATGAAAAACAAATGGTACAAAACAATCACCAAAAATAATAGCTTTTTATTACAAATCGATCTTTAAAAAAACGTAAGTAATGTTAGAAATAGTGATTTTTTATTTAAATTTCTTACAAAAATTTCTATATACATACAACTTTATTTGCACCAGCCCTCACAAAAACCATTAGTAAAAAGGATCGCGAGGTACTGAGTTTTTTCATTTAAATTACTTTGTCTTCCTAACTAAAGTTCCCTTTTAAACACGACGGCCTATGGGGAAAATGAAGTAGAGTTAACCTGTTTTCGTGACCTTGGTTTATGAAGAGACAGTGTAGTCAGCACTATGCCCAGGCACCCTTACTTTCACTAACTGAAGATCTGGATCTGAACCACAGACTTTCGGGATGGCAGCCGTGTGTACTAGCCCCCGACTATTGTGCTTTAAAAAAACCAAAGTTTATTTTTGAAAATTTCTGCATGGCGTTTGTCCAGCGATTATTTTGTGCTTGCTGCTTTTCTCTCATACTTTTATGTAATCCAATCGTTTTTTCTAATAAAGATGTGGCTGTTTCTGTAAACATTTTTACTTTTTCTTCATCTTTCAACAAATATGATTCAGATACGTTTGTCAACAAAGCTAAGACTGTATAAGCCTCCTTACATTTTGAATCAAACACGTCTTGATGTTCCGTTGTCTCAAGTTGCTTAACGATCCTCTCTGACCGCTGTAGCAGATTTTCGCAGCACTCTTCATAACTATAAAATCCTTGCGACTTAGTTCGTTTTACATTTTCATACAATAGCTCCCACTGTTTTTCAACTTCACTTTCGTTTTGAGTTCTATTATTAAAAATCACATAGCGGTTATCAACTTCTTGAAACAGAGATTGAATATCTCCTCTTTGTTCTCTACACCAGGCACTAAAGTTTGTATGGATGTCACCATCTTCATAATCAAATTCAAAGTAATCCCCATATGTGAAAACAATAATACCATAATTTCTGATACAATCCTCGCCTAAACAAAATTTAATTAACGAGATCGCGTCTTCCTCTTGTTTGGTAAAACGAACTCCGTATTTTAGCACAATCAGCATAGCTGTAAAACCGTGGGGACAACTGCGTAAGGCATCAAGTAATGGATCGATTTGACAGCCTTCAAAATAGTTGTCGACGATACTAAAGCCATCGCACACAGTGATGACCGAGTCTGTATTATCTGAATTATATCGGCAGGTTATCATAGCAATTCCGGAGCCTTTAGACGAAACGTCCTTGTCACTGTCTTCGGAGCGAACCATACGAGCTATTGAGTCTAGCACGCAACTTAATCCATTTCCTGATCTCCCAACAAGAAATAGCACATGATCAGCAACTATCTGATTACCTTCAGCATTAGACACTAGCATTTTCTTTGACGCCTGGGTTGTTTCATTATTTGAGTCCACTTTTAACATTGCCCCTGTAATATTGTTTTACGATATCGTTAGCAAATGAAACATTTTAATTAACTTCCGTAATTAGCTGTAATTCTATCGAGACGCTTAAAGTAACTTGGAATAACATATTTAATATATCACAAAAGTGCATACGTAATTAAGTTAAATAAACGTTTTTCATTAAGAATCGTAAAATAATTAAATAGTTTGTTTGAAATGAAAATACATTATCGACACAAATACATTATGTATTATTTTGGTAATGTTTCCAACAATTTTACTAGAAAACCAATGGCTAATAATTATATTTAATGTCAAACTTACGGGTAAGAAAACTGTCATTTTTAAGTAAATCCTTTGCTGCGGGTCGTTTTGTTGGGTCCATGTTCATCGTTTTACTTAGAAAAATGCTGAGTTTTTTTGAAGCAGTATCTAATAAAGGTAATTTGCCATTATGGAGAGTTATTACTATTTGATGATCATTCATGTTCTTGTATGGAGAATGTGCTGTTATCATCTCAATTACTGTGCATCCAAGACTCCTAAATTTTCAACACTTTAGAAATTAGAATATTAAAGAACAGCTTATACTGAGTACAATTACAACTAACATTTTTTTAAAAATTCATATACAAGCAAAGTGGATAATAATATTTTGCAAATGACGTCTATAATGAATCGGGTACTTCCTAGTACGCTTGAGAGGCCATATTTGCTAAACCAAGCAATTTATTCTCAAACCCACGAGAAAAATATAGCAATTCAATAATCGCATTAAAATCAATAAAAATTGATCTAATCTGACCTTTGACCTAAAAATTACACAATTGTAAAATTGCTTGAATTAGATGGACCACTTCAAGACGTAATCCAATCTTTACATTTGGTAAACAGTTAACTCGGGTGTTAAGAGCACGTAGAAAATTATAATATTGTCAGGAATGGTTAAAAATTGACCCGCTTCCCCGATCTAATTTATCTATTAAAGAGAACGAATAGGTTAAAAAAAAATTATTCCCACACGTCTACTACTCACATACACAATTGTAAAATTCATCTGTTATGAAAAAGCCTTAAAAGAAAAATACCGTAGTATTTAAGACACGTGTTTTCTTTATTTTTGAAAGGGTTATTAAAAAAGATCCCTTACACTCGAAACGTCAATTTATGAAGTTGAAAACGTAATACCAAGCATTAAATGAAACAGAAGCACTATCTACTTCTATAAAATGTCAAAGCTGTTTCAGTTACTTAGCGTTATCTTGGTTATGGGTTTCTATATTTTGTAATTGTGTTTCTATTTCGGTTTACATTGTGCACGGATCTTGTTTGTCACAATTAAATCTGGTGGTCGATAGCGATGACTTGCATTTTCTTTTTTTTTAGTTATCCGTTACTTTTAATTTTACCTTAATTTTTTTCGAATTGGTGTATAGTGCTCCCCTTCCCCCTGCCCACCCATATATTTTCATGTGGATTTTTAAAATAGTTTAATTATTTACGCCATTTAATATAGCCAGTATGTTGATAAATTATTGTCTCTCAATACTATTTTTGATGTAATGCATAAAACATTTCAAACAATTTAATCAGCGAATTTTTTTTTCTAAGACAGTACAAATCATGGTTTAATATATTTAACTTCTATCAATAATAAATTAATTTGGAAATGCATTTTTTCTCAGTTACTTACGTAAATGAGTGTTTGATGTCATCTATATCGGGTGAACTATTTCACAAATATCCCCCCCCCACCTTTGTGATGACCATAACCTAATTTTGATATAAAATAGCTATTAAAATGATTGTGTACGCTTACATTTTACTTTAGCTGTAATGCATTGGTTCGATTTCATACCTGAGATTTAATTATGCAATAGTTTGTATATTACAGTCTTTAAATTATAATGAAAAGAAATACGAGTATTATTGATATGCCTATTGATGGTCTCGGTCGCAAACCGTCTAACTAAAAAAAAATCGATTTTCTTTTTTTTACATAAATCAAAAGCCAATATGATTCCCCATAATGCCTGAAAATATTATAGAAATCTGTGGAATGATTATTGAGATATAATAATTTGAACAAATCGCCTACTATTTTTAGCGCTAAAAATCTCGGCGCAAAACGAATATCGATATATTTGTCAGTACACTTTTGATCGGGAACGCAGTCGTAATAACACAATTTTACAGCACAGCAGTCACAGTACTTATAGGTAAGGATATTTGATTAATTATGTTCAACTATTCTATTACATTTTATCATTTTAAATAATAATAAACAAATAGTATTTGTTTAATATAGCCTATTTCCAGATTTTCTATAACCAAACTGATTGGTTTACAATTGTTTAGGCTAACACAATACTTGGAAACTAGATATTTATTCTAGAATCTAAATATCAATCAAAACAATATAATTCGAATTATATTTACTCAAGATTGTGCAATAATTTTAATTATTGTTAATTCACTACTAGTTTTAGATTGAGGGTTTAGATACGTGTTAAGAAATGTTTATATGGTAGGTTACAACATGTTTGGCGTACATGTTCAACGACATGGTTAGTTGTCTTTAGTAGATGCTTTTATGATTAATTTTAGAACAGACAAGCCTATCTCAACACACCAGCCTCTCTCAAAATACAAGCCTCTCTCAACATACCAGCCTCTCTCAGCATACCAGCCTCTCACAACAGACCAGCCTCTCTCAACATACCAGCCTCTCTCAACATACTAGCCTCTCTTGGCAAACCAGCCTCTCTCAACAGACCACCCTCTCTCAACACACCAGTCTTACCACATAACAGACCAGCCTCCCTCAACACACCAGCCTCTCAACATATCAGCCTCTCTCAACAGACCAGCCTCTCTCAACAGACCAGCCTCTCTTAACAGAACAGCCTCTCTCAACAGACCAGCCTCTCTCAACAGACCAAACTCTCTTAACAGATCAGCCTCTCTTAACAGACCAGCCTCTCTCAACACACCAGCCTCTCAACATATCAGCCTTTCTTAACTGATCAGCCTCTCTCGACAGACCAGCGTCTCTCAACACACCAGCCTCTCAACATATCAGCCTCTCTCAACAGACCAGCCTCTCTCAACAGACCAGCCTCTCTTAACAGAACAGCCTCTCTCGACAGACTAGCCTCTCTCATCAGACCAGCCTCTCTTAACAGATCAGCCTCTCTTAACAGACAAGCCTCTCTCAACATACCAGCCTCACTCGACAGACCAGCCTCTCTCAACATACCAGCCTCTCTCAACAGACCAGCCTCTCTCAACAGACCAGCCTCTCTCAACATACCAGCCTCACTCGACAGACCAGCCTCTCTCAACAGACCAGCCTCTCTCAACAGACCAGCCTCTCTCAACAGACCAGCCTCTCTCAACACACCAGTCTTACCACATAACAGACCAGCCTCTCTCAACAGACCAGCCTCTCTTAACAGATCAGCCTCTCTCAACAGACCAGCCTCTCTCAACAGACCAGCCTCTCTTAACAGATCAGCCTCTCTTAACTGATCAGCCTCTCTCGACAGACCAGCGTCTCTCAACACACCAGCCTCTCAACATATCAGCCTCTCTCAACAGACCAGCCTCTCTCAACAGACCAGCCTCTCTTAACAGAACAGCCTCTCTCGACAGACTAACCTCTCTCATCAGACCAGCCTCTCTTAACAGATCAGCCTCTCTTAACAGACAAGCCTCTCTCAACATACCAGCCTCACTCGACAGACCAGCCTCTCTCAACATACCAGCCTCTCTCAACAGACCAGCCTCTCTCAACAGACCAGCCTCTCTAAACATACCAGCCTCACTCGACAGACCAGCCTCTCTCAACAGACCAGCCTCTCTCAGCAGACCAGCCTCTCTCAACACACCAGTCTTACCACATAACAGACCAGCCTCTCTTAACAGATCAGCCTCTCTCAACAGACCAGCCTCTCTCAACAGACCAGCCTCTCTCAACACACCAGTCTTACCACATAACAGACCAGCCTCTCTCAACATACCAGCCTCTTTTAACAGATCAGCCTCTCTTAACTGATCAGCCTCTCTCGACAGACCAGCCTCTCTCAACAGACCAGCCTCTCTTAACAGATCACCCTCTCTTAACAGACCAGCCTCTCTTAACAGATCAGCCTCTCTTAACAGATCAGCCTCTCTTAACAGATCAGCCTCTCTTAACAAACAGGCCTCTCTCGACATACCAGCCTCTCTCAACAGATTAGCCTGTCTCAAAAGACTAGCCTCTCTCAACTTATGATCCTCTCTCAACGGACCAGCCTTTCACAACAGACTAGTCGTAACATACAAAAGACCAAACTCTCTTAAATGACCAATCCAATCTTATCACACAGGACACCAGAATATCTCAACTTGTCTAATCCTGTAAGACACCAGTAACTCTCAACAGATCAGCCTCTCAATTGACCATTCTTACCATACAAGAGACCAGTCTTTCTCAGCAGTCCAGTCGTAATATACAAAAGACCAATCTCTCTAAACTGACCAATGTTACCCTACAAGATACCAGCCTCTCTCATCAGACCATTCTTACCATACAAGAGACCAGCCTCTCTCAAAAGATTTAGTCTTATCCTACAATAGAAAAGCCTCTTTCAACACACCAGTCCAACCATACAAGACACCAGCCTTTCTCAACAGATCAGTCGTAACATACAATAGACCAGCCTCACATAACAGACATTAGACACCAAACTCTCTCAAAAAGACCAGCCTTACCATACAAGACACCAGCCGATCTCAAAGACCAGTCAGACCTATCAAGAATTCAATGCGACAAATATTCGTGCACTGCAGTACAACCATGATGCTACTATCTACTTTGAAGTGAATTAGCAGATAGCTGGCAATTGCTAAGCTAGGGTCGTAAGATTTTGATCTCATCTGTAGCCCCTGTCAAGTTGTACAAGAGCAGAAAAAAGATAAAAGCTGTCATATTTGAGCACCTATAAGCAAGTAATAAGCACACCTTTTTATGATGATTTCCCTGATTTTAAAAATATGTTGCCATTTTGATGTTTTTTTATGTGACGTTTATTCAAAGAATAAATTTTAAAAATAAACACATTTTTTGTGTTACATTTTTGTAAAATAAGTAAACATTAAGTCAGTATTAATGTGATTACTGTGTTATGTCTCATTCATAATATATCTGACAATACGGTTTCTGTTGTTACTATTATCATTCTACAAACCCAGCACCCACCAGATTAAGTAAAATAAACTGTGAGAATAGAAAGATATAATAAATAAAGCATAACCTTTAACAGTTCACAAGTCTAGTGCTAAATACAGACATAATGAATACAGTCGAAAGCGATAAAGCAATACTAAAACATCTCTACTAAAAATTAAACTGACCCCATAATGTAGAATAAACTCAAATAATTAAAATATGAGCCCAAAACTATAATCTAAATTTTATGAAGTGTTAATTATATTTAAAAACATAATTATAACCAAATCACGTTCATTCTACAAAACGAACGAACGCGGCTGAGACCGAAATTCTCGGCTCAAAACAGCTAAGTCTGCGCGCGCACAGATAGACGGTTTGCACTGAGAATTTTAGACCGAGCAAACCGTCTATCTTTTAAAACCTGCTATAATTTTGTAAATATTAAAAAAACTCATTTTAAAACGCTACAGTATAGTCAGTAGAGAGTTTCTTCGGAGATATCATTAAAATTTTTTTGTTTTAGAGCGATCGAGAAGGAAATATTCAGTTTTTTGTCTCTCCTGTAAAATTTAAATTTTCGGAGTTAGACGGTTTGCGACCGAGACCATCGATATGCAAATGTTACTTCAAGCCAAATTGATATTTTAAAAATATTACAGTTTAAATTAAGTGATTAGCTATTGTTTATGTTACGTTTTTATCGATATTTCTTTTGCCATACAATTTCTTGTCTTGAATTGGGACTTCGAAATATATTAAATAGTTTAGATTACACCTTACCAAATGTCGGACTTTTCATCATATTTAGGATTATCTTCTTCCTTTGCACCTAACACCTCTGGTGCCATCCATCGTAAAGTACCAACACCGAATGATGCTGTACGAGAACCATCTTGGAGAATTTTAGAAATGCCAAAGTCTGTTAGTCTAATATGATATTTGCTTTCCATTAACACATTTTCACCTGTAATAAAACATTAATGTTAAAAGAAAAAAATTATATTCAAATGGTAAATGTTATCCATGTAAAGACTGTGCAATTATTAGCTGCAATCATGTCATTAACACTTATGATTAAATATTTATAAATATCCCGTTTTTGTAAATTTTGTATTAATTATATCCAACAATTACATTTTTATGAAAGGTAATCACCTTTTAAATCGCGGTGTATAATTTTCGGCCTGCGTGTATGTAAAAAATCCAGCCCTTCTAAGATCTGTCTTGTATAGAAACTTGTCTTTGCTTCAGTTAGACCATTTTTATTCTCCGAATATTTTCTCAAGGAGCCCTTTTAAATAATAAATTGTCGTTTAGAAAAAAAAATTAATTGTGACTAATACATTTTAAATACTTAGCTTTAGTTAAACTTTTATTTAGAACAGCAAGTATTTAAATAATGGAACAGATTGACAGTCAATGGTATTTTACCATTTCCATGTATTTCAAATAAAGCAATAGGGTGTTATCACATTTACTTGTGCCGATAAATGGAACTATTCTTTCGTGGCTACCAATAGATGTTAACACCAGTGCCTCAGTTTCGAAGCTTTTCTGTTTTAGGGTAAAATAATATGCATTTAAAAACGGTTAAAAACATCATTTTTGTTATAAATATATTTTTTAGCGCAATTTCCATTCTGGAGAATTGCGTTTATTAACTCGTCTTTTCTGGGAATGGATGTCTGTCCGCAGCTTCAAGTCGTATCTCCTCCTCAACGAAGCAATATCGAGGACTAGTTCCAAAGCAATTATGTTAAGCAAGTTATGAGGATGATAGTGGGCCAAAAAAGTTCAGGAATTCCTTAATAGATTTCCCGGAAAAGCCAAAAACCCTCGAACAAATGCAGTTTTTGCTCCATATCTCGGCAACCAGACCACTTAGCGACTTGAAACATTTACCAATTTACCAATTCCTGCCATAATTTAAACAAATATTGCCGAAGAAAGTTTTCAAAATTATACTTTCGTTCGGTCACAAATTTTTTAAAATATATTTTAAACTGAGCGTCCTGTAGGCCTAGTTTTAATTTAAACTGAGCGTCTTGTAGGTTTTTAGCGCAAAGCGCTGAGGTTCGAAAGGATTTTTTTAATTACTTATTTACTTATTAATTCAAACGTTATTTTTGTACCCTATTAATTTATTTATAATTTATATGAGAGTGATAGGGAGTTACAATTACAAGGTTTTGTTTCGCTAGGCCTAATCATTTTTTCACATTTTTTAAAAACAATAGAGTTATATGACTAAAAACCATTGCGCGCCTACTGAACGTGATGGCGCAGCCATGGAATGTGATGACGCATCTATTGAACGTGATGACGCGTACATAAGGAAATTGCGCTAAAATTGTCACTAGACTTTTTAATTAACTTGTTTTCAAAGAAGGTCTGTTATTTTTACTTTTTTGTTTCAATGTAAACATATATTAACAAATGCCGATTAGGCGTTTAAAACTATTTAGGCTACATTTTCAATTTATTATAAAATGTACTAGTTACTATATTTTATGATCATGTATTTTACATACCAAATATTCGTCTGAGCCAATAAATTCTTTGACAACGTATTGTGATTTACTGTTGTCTTTTAGAGACTCTACTTTGTACACAGTTCCAAAAGCACCACGGCCGACTAAAGCACCCCTTCTCCAGTCTAAATTGTTAATTTAATTTGCATAAAATCGATATTAATTAAAATAAATTATTACTGAAAAAACTAATGTATAAATATATATCTTTTTAATGTATATTTTAATAAGTAATTACAGGCTTAAAATAACAGAACATTTGTTTTTACATATTTCCACTCACTTTCGTCTTGTGTGTGGAAAACACTCTACCACTTCAACCTAGCCGATTTGTTTTTAACTTGCTACATGGGTCAAGATCAAATTATAATGAAAACTGACTTACTTTTGACTTAATTGGATGTAATTAAAATTTAATGAATTAATTCAAAAGCTTGGTTCACGCTATTATGTATTATCATTAGTAAGTTTTAAGAAGCGACCCACGCTTTATTTAGTTATTAAATTGTTTGTGTATATTATATATTTTGAGAAAACATTTTGTTTTTTTAGTTCAAAAGTGTATAACAGCTTGTTATTAAAATGTTTTTATGATTAAAAGAAAACAATTAACATAATTATCGAAAAATACCTTCGTCAATCACTCCTATTGGCTCCAGTTTGCATTTTGTGTCAGTTTCCATCGAAATCTGTAGATGATAATTTGTTTTATCCTTATAAGTTTCAATTAACAAATACTTAGAGAGTCAAATTATTTATGTTGCAAAAATGGCCCCAACCATATTGAAATAAGTTATCGCCACGAGGGAAAGTAAAGCGGCTGGGCCAAGTGCCAAGAAACATGTGACTTCTCCTTCATATAGATCGCTAGGTCGAAATGAGGATTCTTTACCTTCATTTTATTATGAAACCTTGCTTATTGGTCTCTAGTGCAGTGTTCAATAACTTATCTACTAGCGCTCTCTTTAAGGTTGAGACGAGTGCGGTATCAATAGACACAATGCCTTCCAATGAAAAAAATGAATTAAACTTAACACTATACAGTATACTAAAACTGAACTCGAGAAACCATATGCAATATCTGCATTAAATTCACGGTTGGTAGCAAAAATACGAGTAAATATTCAGTTTAAAACTTCAAATTGTTGTTTTGTAACCAATATGGGATTTTGTAGTTCATTTTTTTAAATTGACATACAAAAACAATCATGAATGAAAAACCAAACTTAAAACATTTTTATTGTTATGATAAACACCTATTAAATTGATTTGCAAAATTTTTACAATAGCATTTATTAAAATATATAATGTTATAATTAAAAAAAAACTGTAGGAAAAAAAACAACTAAAAGCAAACATTTAAAAATATTTAGTTATGGCTATTTTTTGGGTGAACATTCATTATACAATAGAATTAATTACAATTGTTTACTTTGAAGTAATATATTGAACTTACTGTATTGAATCGATTAGATATGCTATTGAAGCACCATAAACCTGAAAAAGCAAATATACACTTTTAAAGTCAGCGTAACAAATACAGAAAGCTTGTTTAAAGTCGTTGAATAAAACAAAAAGCTTCGCTAAAATGGGTATCTGGCTAAAATTATGTAATGTTGCAGTACATATACCTTTCCAAAGTCACAGCAACATGTGAATGCTACTTAAAAAAACCTCTTATGACCGTCATATCTGATAGTGAATGGCCGAGCAATAGTTCTATAATTTGCTGGCATTAAAGTGTCGAATTCGGATCCCGTGCTCGGATCTCTATAACGCCCGTGAGTCAAACAAAGGCGGCTTGGCATAGTGCTGACCACACCATCCCTTGTAAAACAAGGTACTTAAAGCAGATAAAATGCACTCTTCTCATCTGCCCTATGTGTCTTGGGCACGAACGAAAAGAAATGATGATGATCTACCATGTATCATACACGATAGTAGACAAAAATGGTTGCCGTTAAAACGGCAATGTGAACGTTCGTTAGTGTTATGACTTCTGATACTGTTTAGTGTTAAAATGAGTGATAATGATAATTTTATATAATTTTAACTATATCTGTATGGGTTCTAGCTCTTTATTCTACCGTACAAAGATGTATATTGTACAATTAGCTGGAAACTGCTGTTTTATGATAATTAGGGGCTGTATAAATTACTTTTGTTATCTACTTCTTCTTTTAAATGGTTTGAAGCATCTTTGTTTACGATATCTTTTTTAGCTCTAGAGTACCAAATATATAAAGTATAAAGTGTGAGCACCGGAATATATAAATAAATTGAAACGCTGTACAAAATGGAACAATTAATCCCACACGATTATTACGTTACTTCACATAAAGGCAACGTCCAGTAATCCCTAAAACTATACAAATAATAAGGTTATCTACTCCAATACCAATTTCAAACAATATTGCAAAACCACATCAAAATCCGTCGAAAATGACAAACAAAAGAATACATAATAAGATAGTAAAGATTTTAGGAAAGGGATTCTCACCATCTCGTAACAATTGAACTTTTTCCATCAGTTTCAGCACCATGCTCTGTTTATCTTGTGATTTGTTATTGAACAACACATACCTGTTGTCACATTCAACAAATAGTGACGCGATATCTCCTTGTTGTTCCTTACACCAGGCATCAAAATCCATTTTATCATCCTCATGATCAAGATCAAAATTATCCCCATGGGTAAAAACTAAAACTCCCCACTTTCTGAAGACGTCTTCACCGAACAAAAGTTTAGCTCTCTCAACGGCGTCCTTCTCTTGTTTAGCGTATTTAGTACCGTACTTCATGACAAACACAAAGGCCGTGATACCATCACGTGGGATAGCCTTGTCTATGGCATATTTCAAAGACGGTATGCTTGGTAGATCCGGTTCTGTGTCTCCAATACATTTCCCATCAATGGCGGTAATTCGTCTTCCATCAAACATGCCTGTACCAATATTTATGTTGAGGTTACCTTGAATGTTGATAAAATCTGACGGCTCTACACGACCTTGTTCTGACAAAATTGACTTCCAAGTTGAGGTTTTTCCGTTGCCATCTCTTCCAACAATGAAAAGGTTGATATTAGACCTAATACAGAATACAATTAAATAACTTATTCACAAGTAATACTAAATGTTAATACTCCAATGTCTAGACATCAGTAATAGGTCAATAGTGGAGGGGTTTAACGTTTAAACTATGCATCATATTATTTTATGCATTAGTGGCGGTGTTTTTCTGGATAAGATCCTATATATATATATATATATATATATATATATATATATATGATCAGTAAAACGTTTTGTCATCTACACGATGGTTTGTTCAATCTTTTATTGTGGTACTAGCAAAACCAAATTAAAAAAAAAAAAAATCCAACAGGCCTCCAAAGTCTATAAAGAAATCAACAATAAAAAAGGTTACCCATCACAATCAACTAGTCAATAACCTATTAACCTAATAACGTACATTCATACTCAACATTCCCAATATATCAACTAACAACGCATATTCATAAACAACACTCACAGCTTATCGACTAACAATGACAGCTAAGCACAACCTTACTCACCCTTAAGTCCGGTCACAAAACACACGTTCGTTCTGTTTTCTTCTAACCTGGTCTGTGTTTATAATTTGCACCAGAACCAGAGTCCATTCTACCGTCTCTCATGTACTTTCTGGTCGTTCTGTCCGGTCGTAGTTCATTGGGTCTGTATTTATTGGCTACACATGGAATCTGCCAATATTCCTGAATGTCGATAAGTCATGTACTATCTGTCAAAGTACCAGTCCGTCCTTCCCGTAAATTACTCTTAATCTGGTCCCGTGCGACGTAAATTACCTTTTGATACTACTCACGGCCCCGTGGTCAATTCCAGACATGGCCGGTGGTTCGCTACTAAACGCCGCAGGTGTCCAGATCTAATCGGTGCCTGACCAGCGTTTCCGGTGTAGTTATGGTGCTAGCCATCTTGGCACAGCAAGTAAGGTCACTCTGGCCACGCCCCAGTTGATAAATGGGTACAGGTAATGTCGGGTGATTGTGATGTCCCCACCACTATTGGTCGTAACTTCCCACATTTACATATATATTGATATTGATAAATATATAATTTAATAAATTCGATTATATTTACATAAAAATGTCATTTTACTTACATTTTAAACCAGTACTGTGTTAAACATGTCAATTCATACACAACAGCCAAAGTACTATGCTCTAAACTGCGTGATCCTTCTGTAGTGCATCATAGCATCTGCATCGTTTTTCCCACTGCTGTGTTGAATAGGCCAGCAACGCGTCTATTTTTATCCATGACCTAGATACATTTCACAGAAAAGAAATAAATCATGCTTCGCCTAGCCATGATGTGGAATATATTTAATCAATACAAAGCGTACATTACCGTAAATAATGGTAACACCTGTATAATAAAAATGGCTTGGAATGTGGCAGTTTATTTTTCTTATAAATAATAGATGAAATCAATTGAAACATTCAAAAGAAATTATCGAGGATTTTGGAGAAATTGTTAGCCATTTTAAGATGAAAATAACCTGGACACAATAACCATATTTTAGGTTTAGAAAATAGAATTGAAAGTTTAAATCAGAAATTAAGGTATAGTCCCACAAATCCCTTTCAACGACCTTCGTTTAAGAAATACGTAATACGTATTCACAAAGGATGCATTAATATACTAACAAAGGTAAACAATAAACACTCATGTGTATCTAGGTCTATACACTATGCTATACATATACATAAGATATTGATATATATATATAAATATATATATATATATATATATATATATATATATATATATATATATATATATATATATATATATATATATATATATATATATATATATATGTGTGTGTGTGTGTGTGTGTGTGTTTGTGTCTGTGTCTCTGTGTGTTTGAGTTTGTGTTTTTGAGTGGTGAATAAATTGTCTATATCAGTTTACCAGGCAAACTAAAATCTTTTTTCTAAGGAATACACTTTCTACGTCACTTAGGTGACAGCTGTGTTAATGTAGCATCTGTATGTGCTTTAAATGTGTAGGGTCAGTGTGTTATTATAGATCGAATGGGGTGTGTACGAGTGGAGAATGTTGATATAGAAGTGAAATACTCGGAACAGGAGTTTGGGAAATGGTTTGAAATGTCTTTTTTGAATGTGTAGTGCAGTGGAGGAACTAGAAAAAAAGGGCCACCCCGCAAAAAAAAATGTCTGCCCCCCCCCCCCCCTATGTATATATATAATATAAACACAGTATATAAACATTGGATAATCATTTCTGGCCTTATCGGGTTTTGAAAAAAATGTTTTTTTTTCAAATAAAACAAATTACATGTCATGTGTATGAGCGTATTAGTGTATTAGTCTGTTTAGTCTTTAGTATGTATTTTAAAAAAAACGTAATTCAGAAAAGTAATTGCTTTTTAATCTGTTTAGTGCAAATATATTAAAAGGAGCTTATGAGCATCACTATTTAACTATTTAAAAAGGGAAATAAGTCATACGGTTTTTGAACGTTTGCCTATCTTTCACACTACAGCTCAGGCATATATTTTTTACGCAACAGCATGTGTTAGCTACTGTATAACATCACAACTGTAGTAGATCTGCTTGTTATTTAAAAAAACTTTTACCGTCAAGTCAAAAATGGGCCCCTAAATAGCGTCCCCCCCCCCCCCGCATTGCGGGGTCTGGCGGCAAAGTAGTTCCGCCCCTGTTCTAGTGTATTAATTGTCAGTTTTGTGATATCTCTAAACATACTAGTATTCACACTTATTAATTGCTTTCGCAATAATTACTATTAACACTTAGAAATAACTCTCGCAGTGAAATCAACTCACACATCTAAGTAACTCCTAGTGATATGTACTTCTAAATGTCCATTTATTTAAGTAATTGGCTTTTTGCAACATATTATTTATACTATCATCAAAATATGGGATTAGGTGGTCGGTTGATAGAATGTATGACTGCTAGCACGAAAGTCTCCAGTTCGGATCGCGCACTCTTTTGCCTAGAATGATCCTGGTTCCGTCCAGCTCTGATTGGTACTTTGCTGACCGCACCTTCTTCACGTCATAAGAATATACCGAAATGATAGAAGCTATTGAAATCTATTTTATCTTGCCACGTAGTTCGCCGGCACCGATCATTAGACTTTTCTACCGTTGTCTTCACCGTAATATCTGAAAGTCTTAATGAATAATCGTAATTTTATTTTAATTTTTTATTTACTTTTCTCTGTCTACACTCTTTGACTTCTTCTTTCTTCTTCTTCGTTTCTTATTTTTTAGTGTTGGAAGGGATCGAGCCTTGTCTGCCAGAGGGTTCTTTCGAATTCATCAACCCTGAGCTTTTTGCCGACTTGACCACGCCTCCATCACAATTAAGGATACGTTTTAACTGGTTATGCGCTATTGAGGCCATTGGCTCCGATTTCAGGCTGCTTTACTTTATGGATTTGCTTCAAAAGCCTTTGTCTAACCAAGAACAAACTACAAGGCAGCAGTTGTTTGAGTTTGGAGTTGTCTCTCCTAGAAGAGTGGCTGTCCCCAGCTGACGAGCCTCATCTGCCCGAGGGTTCGAACTCGAGAACTCTTTGACTAATGGACGGCGTTGTCTTGAGTTTTGACCCATTTTCGGGTGGGTAGAAAAAGTAAGAATCCACCGTGCTATTGCTGGTACCTGACATCCTAATATTTTCATTTCATGATCACTAAATCACAAGAAGTCTACTTTTTTGGCTCAACTGTTAAAGAGCGCAATAAAGTACACTTTTATCCCCAATTTTATATATATATATTATAGTCACTGTATGTGACTTACACGAAGAAAAATAAACCCTTAGTTTCTTCTTTATACAAGTGTAATAAAAATGCATTTATTTCCAAACACTGTATTTGCTTACTCAATGACTCCATAAATACGATCTCCAACACGTCGGATGTAAATTCTCATACACCATGAAAGACAGCCCAGACATCCAAAGAGAAAAGTGATAATAATTTTCACAAACAAACAATAAAATTACCAATTGCGTTTTAATGAATGGTTGTAATATGAGAAAAAAAAATAAAGCATTAGTTAATACAAAATAATAACATTAACAATTATAAATATATGGGCGCATCTTTTAAAATAGGAAGTAAACTAATCAAAATATTGCAAATTTGTGAGTCGTGCTTGACAACAGTATAATTTTGTACCAAATATAAATGTACACTGGGCCCAAATATTCTCGTATAAAACAGAGAATCACGAATCGGAAAAATGATAACACATGTTCAGAAGGAAACTTTGTCTTTATATTTCAGTGTTTTAAAGGGTGACAGGACAAATGATCTCAGACAAAATATGTCAGACAAAATATCTTACGGACAAATGATCTCAGGACAAATGATCTCAGGACAAATGATCTCAAGGACAAATGATCTCACGAACAAAAGAAACCAAGACTAAATATATTCAAATGACAATACGCTATCGCTTCATTTAATTACATAAAGAACTATGGAAAACTTAACTAAGTCTTGGACTACCACATATTTCTACTGTCTCGTTATTACGTTTGAAGGTATTTAAAAAATGACAATAAAGTCACCATAAACATAAATACCAATGTGACTAGTAGACATGAAACATTTCTGTGGTTGTTATATTTGTATGTATGGGTAAGGGTGGGTAGTAGGCTGCATTATTCACGTTTAAGTTCAATTACTCAATGCAAAAAAAAGTATTTTGAAGTTGTTTACTATTCCATCAGACAATAATTTAAAAATTCAAAACACAATATGCAAGCACTGAATACTGTTTATTTTAAATGTATATACGGTTTGCTTTCTTCGACTATCGTAATTTGTGTAGTCGTATTGTAATGTAAATTTAATAAAACGATAAGCACATGCTTCTAGACATATTAGTTCTTAGTATAGTTAAAATTAAAACTGTTTTTTGTTGTTTTTTTAAATATATCCATACAAAATTTCCCAAGCAAAAAAAAAAACCACAACACAAAGCGTTTAAGGCCAGTCACCACACTTGTTTCGACAAATTAAAATTTTGTCTACTAGTATGGGTTTTACACTAATTCTGATAGTAACACCATTTAGTTATCTAACCTGAACGTTTCTAAACCTCTACAGCCAACGGTAATCCGTGTATTGCGATGTGAAATATGATACCTCCCATCAAATTTTCATACTACTACGCGGACAGCGTCTATTTTCGAGCGTGTGTTACGTGTTCTATTGCCCACGAGGCAACGTAAAGTATACGGCAACCTATCGACCAAGCAGTGCTGTACACGCTGGTGTAGCGACCTTTATTTGTACCACAAATAAGTGGGATAAACCAAGTAAAATTTGATGTCAAACTCCATATAAGGGGATGCGCCTAAAAATAACGAATCGGAAGAGATTCATTGATACGTTTGACCAATCATACAATTGTACAGTAAATCAAAATCTACGATAGGTTGCAACTAACCACGTGTACTAAGCAGACATCTAGTTTCTAGATAAACAAAACAATCGCCTGTCTTTGTCTGTTTACTTTATTTGCATATACTCTTCTATTTGTTGTTTTAAAGTTATACAACAACATTAAGTTTAATAATTGAAACTTTGCCTAGAAAAGTACTGTTGATTGTCAATGGAACACTATTAAACGCTGTTTAGTATGCTTTATACTAAGCTGAAACAATGCGTCATGGACATGTCTGTCAGTTTGAAGGATGAACTGTCCAGAGTTTCTTTCAGGCATCTCTTAAAAATTCTACCGCCCCCGCCCCCCGAACGAAATGAAATTGATATCATTTATATAGAAAATATATACTTTTAACAGTGTTCGCCCCCCCCCCCCCCCGAAGAAAGTCTACCGCCCCACCCCCACCCCCCCCCCCCCCCCCCGAAAATTTCAAGTGCCTCACGCTCCCCGGAGAAAAAAGTCTGGAAGAAACACTGGAACTGTCCATCTCCTTTATCCCCTTCACCCCCTTCTCGCCATTCAACCAACGGTCGGTTTTTAAGCTGTCGCAATGAACAAACGTAGAAATGTATAGTTTGATTTGAGATATCTAAATCTTTCATCCGCTTTTTAAAATTTCTTATGGGAACAAAGTTTTAGAGGTTTGAATAGGTGTTAGTTTTCACACCTTTACGAGGTTTCCATGGCAACCAGTACTGCTATTGACGGCTATATATTATTTTTGTCTATAGTTTAACAACTATAATCATATGAACTTACTAAACACCCAGAAATGTGTTTAAAAAAATTCTATTCGTGGTGCCTATCCTTAAAATAAATAGCTTTAAATATGAAATACTATTTAGCCATATAAAAACAAACACATGTTTCGCCAGAATAATAAACTTATTAATACAAAACTATGACTATAGGACTATCCAAATCCAATTGAGAAGCAGTTATCTTTTTTTTTATTTACTGACATCACTCGCTCAGGAGGTGTCCCCCATTTAGCCAGGCAGGCCTCAACAAAGCAAACTCCGACTAACTGGCTTGGACGTCGGTTTGATTACCGTGTCTCGGTCCCTTCTGTCCTTCGGTTCACACCAGACTTATCTTCCACCCACAGAGCCTTTGGTAAACTCGTAACCCACAGTCAAGTACCTGGCTCAACAGTAGGAAGCTAAATAATAATAGCTATGTCACTCAGTTCAAATTAACAATTACAAGGGAAACGCATTATGAATAAAATAACATTCTCCATTTAACGATATCCGAAAAATTCGGCACTTGGGAAGTGGCAAGCATTGCACGGCTGTGGGACTGGGCTTGGTGTCTAAGCGGCTGTCAGAGGTCTGAATTCTCTTAACTTCCACTTATTCTCATTGTTCGCTGATTAGTGTTTTTATTATGTTTTAAGTTGAGTTTCTTTACAGTATAATATTTGTTATGGGTTTAGAAAATAAAATAATACAATAATTTCTAATATTTGTGCATGGAACTCGGAACCCATCACTTGACATCAAAAGAGCCGCATTTTGCCAACCCCTGGGCTAGATAAAAGTCAATAGTTATGCGTCGGTCACAATTAGGTGATCAAGTAACAAATGTTTATTTAAACGATAGTGGTCATTGTAGAGCTAAGTTTGTCGAAGTGCGTATGCAAACAAAGCAGTATTAGCGGTGATTACTCAGCCATGGCATCTTTCGTTACCTCGCAGAAATGTTTTAGAACATTGGTTTCTGGTGAATTTATGTTTAAAAATGCCATAAGTGGAGCAGCAGGCAAAGAGAGTTTGAAATGTGAAGCTAGAACATGTCGAGCAAGAGTTCACACAATACACGTTCACATAGTTTGGAGAGGTGTGATCATAACGATGTACCTTATAGCATAGAAACGTAAACGTTATGTTTTTTTGATGATGCAATAAAAAACAATAGTTTAACGTTACGAACATGAAGACCCATTTACATTTTCGAAAAATATTTCGCGTGTTTTGAACATTAATATTGTATAGCTACCGTTTTTATTTGTTTTATACATTATCATTTATTATACCTTTCAAGCTAAAGGAGTAAGTTTGTTTTAAATTTTCCTTTTTTAAATCAAATGCTACTATATAGATTAAGTTTAATAAACCTTTTGATGGTTTGTTAAATTTAACAAATTCATCTTATTCACAGTTATTATACGCAAAAAAAGTAAACAAATCCATATTGACAGTCAATAAAAAAAGTTGAAATAACTATAATCATCGCACATACTATTGAAATTTCGCTGTGAGATATTTTGTCTGAGATATTTTGTCTGAGATCATGTATTCATGATATATTTTGTCCTGGTATCTTTTGTCCGTGAGATCATTTTTCCTTGAGACCAAATGTCCTGGGATAATTTGTCTGTGAGATATTTTGTCTGAGATCATTTGTCATATAACCATATATATATATATATATATATATATATATATATATATATATATATATATATATATGAGATTTACTGTTTCGCTAACTTGTCGGATGACAATAATACAGTGCTAAAAGTAATTCAGTTTTAGTGATAGGTGTGGTCTAGCGGTTGAGAGCTGTACTGCTAACCAGTATGTCTCGAGTTCGAATCCGTGTTCAAGTCAGTATACCGTCTCTGAAACGACCCAGTTCTGATGGGTAGCTAACTAACGTTTACGGAAATTAAAGGCGGCTGGGCGTAGTGCTGACCATACTATTTCTTCATATGCCGAGATCACAAAAAATAGTGAACTCTACTTCACTTGCCCTATAGACCGACAGCTTTGAAAAGGGAAATTTACTTTACTTAGTATGTATAAAATACAATCAAAAACACCAGTAGCTTAATTAGAATTATAAAAAAGAATATAACGAGACGCTCGTTTCGTGTTAAGCATGGCTGTTGATGTTGTTCTGTACTTCCCTCAATGAGAATAATTTGGTGGGTATCCTTGTTGTCCGAAGATCTAATAAGTCCCTCTTGTTTAAGTCCATCTTGGTCCCAAGCTCCAATGTCTCCCTCTTGTTTAAGTTTCTCACGTCCGACTTCAGCTTGAAGAAAATCTTCTTCACCGTAGGATTTAACTTTGTCAATGCATTTCATTAATTGAGCGACCATCGTCTTCTTCTGTTTTTTATACTGGGCTTTGTTGTTGAACAAAACACACCTGTATTCACACTCAATCAACAGATTACTGAAATCCCCACCCTGTCTCAAACAACACTCTATAAATGTCCCAATATTATCTTCTTTATCGAAGTTTTCCCTATAAGTTAATACAATAACCCCACACTTTTTAAATACATGGTCTCCAAAAATAGCCTTGATGGTCTTCACACAGTCCCTATGTTGTTTCGAGAACCGGTCACAAAATTTAAGAACAAGCACCAGCGCTGTGAATTCTCCATTGAGAGTTTTATTAAAAACTTTCTCGATATTTTTCACCAGAGTTCTCATGCCCACCTGCAAGTATTCAGCACTGTCCCCTATACCTGAGCCGTCTATAACTGTGACAGGTTCACCAAACACCAAGTCTGACTTAACGCTGATTTCATTCGAGCGGAGAGAAAATCTTTCGCCGTGAAGGATTGTGTTTCCGGTTGAACTTTTGCCACTACGGCTGCGTTTACACTATACGTCGGCAGACCGAATTTTTTCATCTGACGTCAGGTGTTGTCCAATCTGCCGAAGAGGGGTGCGCCCCAGCGGTTACACTGTAGCCCGTCAGAACGTATGTCTGACTACCGGCGGGCATTGTTTTCAATACAAAAAATCGACGAACAAATGCAGATTCATTGTTTGGCTTAATGAAAGCAGAAAATCATATAGGAAATGCATTTCTCCAAAGAACCGCTTGGCTTTGACATTGAGGCAAGTGTTTTTGTACAGTTAATTCTTATTAAATAAGATATTTTGTTACAGTAAGTTGAGTAAGGCCTATTCTAAATACCATTATTACCAGTGGCGTGCAGACCTGTGTAGATGCCCGGGGCAAACTCAAGCGGAAGATGCCCATATATATATATATATATATATATATATATATATATATATATATATATATATATATATATATATATATATATATATGTATATATATATATATAGCTTAGTTAAAAAAAAACAAATAAGTTATGTTGGACGTTTATATACATAGAAAAGCATTTTTAAAAAATTGTACTTATCTTAATTAAGATGAAAACGTTGACTACAGCCAGCTAAATCCAAATGGAATGAATGGTTGGAACTTGGGGGGAGGGGGGGGGTGGAAAGGGGGAGACATTTGCGGGACGTGTCGTGGTGGGGAGGGGGGCGTCTGTGATGCACTACAAAAGAGTCTCATCCGGTGTTGTATTACCACCCGGGACCGCAGGGACAAAAACGTTCTCCGTGTCTACAATTTGGGCGTCAGACACGCCTTTATTGATGGGATGTTTCTCTCTTGGCCTGTTTAGGAATTCCTATAGTGTAACTAATACAGGTGAGAGTGTGCATTGAACTAGAGATGTTTCAGATTTTTTTCTCTAAACCACTTGGTCAAAACTTCAACTCTTTAAAGAGATGGGTGATGCTAGATACTCTCAAACTATCTGAACCTTGAATATAACAGAAGTGTACCTTGTTTGGCTAAAGCTGCCAGCCCTAAAAAAAAAAACCACTTCTACACCGGACTGTGTTTAAAAATTCACTATGCTCTGTCAGACCCTCCCCACAACTTGGACGCGTTTTCACAAATTTAACACCCAGGTAACGCCTGTCTAGTTCAGGTGGGGGATAATCCACTAACGGCTTCCATAGCCTAAAAACCCACACCGCATCCCCACATTTCATTACATCATTATGGGCTCAATAACTCTATAGATAGCTCTACTATTAACTGAAATAAAACTGGCTCTGTTTGTGCCCCCAATTACTTTAAAGAAAGCTCTACTTTAAAATACTTTAACTTTAACACTACTTTAAGCATGCTCCTCCTATTTGTAAAAATCAATATGGGCGTAATTATTCTGAATGATATCATTACAATGTTTAGTAAACAATATGTTGATTCGTATTCTTGAGATTGTCGCTACAGTGTATCAAAATCAATATGGGCATTCTTATTCTTAAGTATGCTTATATAATGCAGAAAAATAAATATATACTAAAGGCTGCCAGTGGCGTAGCTACCGTAAAGCTAGAGTAAGCAAGGCATAGGGCCCAAGGCAAATAGGGGTAATTTTCCTTCTTTTAAAAAGTTAAATCTTTTACATTGGAATTTTGATATTTATTTTATATAAATAATTTTAAAAAAAATGAAATCAGGTTTTTTTTTCTACTTTAGAAATAATTTAATTTAAAAAAGGCCCCAAGTCCTTTCTTAGTGTACAGGCAGTGGCATTCAGTGTGGGGGAGGACGGGCGACTAACATTAACATTGTTAATTTTTGCATAGGGGACCGAAAATCCTAGCTACGCCACTGAATGCTGCCCATACAATTTAACAAAAATAAAAAGTTTGGGCGTTATTACACAACAAATGGCCATATATTTCACCAAAGATGCTCCAAAAAATTATAATAATAATATGGGCATAATTACCCTTTGGATGCCCTTAAAATGGATCATAATGAAGAAGTACATTAAAAAAAAAGCTTTAGAGATGCCCCCAATGTTAACAACGATGATTGGTGTAACTACTGTTGCATGCCCTTCGAGTGTAATACATGAATATAAGCATAATTACTTTCAAGATGCCCCTACAATATATAAAATGAAGATGGGCATACTTACTGTATGGATGCCTTTAAAATGTATTATAAAGTGAAGTGGGCATATTACTAAATGCTCATAAAATATATTATAATGATTATACGAATAATTACTTTAATATGCCCCTACAGTGTATAAAAATAAATATGTTTTAATTACTCGACGGATGTCCTTAAAAATGAGTATAACGAATACGCGCATATTACGTTTAAGATGCCCTTACAGTGCATGGGAATAACTTGGTCACAAGTACTCTAAACGATGCCCCCACATTTATTAAGGGAATATCATTGACTTCCTTCACTGATGCCCGCTTTTTCTATATAAGTTATATATGGACAGTGTAATGTTAAAACAAGTGACAGATGATTGAGTGTTACAATTTTTTTTTTAGTGAAAAAAAGTTGGAAATATGCGATGACAATATGACAAGACATATTCGCAACAATTTTTAAATTACTAAAAAAAAAAAAAAAAAAAAAAAAAAAAAAAAAAAAAAAAAAAAAAAATTTAGAGTAAAAAAAATTAAAAATTTCCGCCTCCGCTGGATGCCCCCCAGTGGTGGATGCCCGGGGCCTGGGCCCCGTCCGCCCCCCCCTCTGCACGCCACTGATTATTACAATAGTGTGTTCTATGTAATCTATACATTTAAAACAAGTAAAATCTAAGCTATTAATTTGGTTGCAATACCTCAGTAGTGGGGGAGTAGATCTAATCTATAAGGTCTTTATTCTATGTTCTGGCCTGCTTTTAGTGCTAAATGAAAATAATTTCATTTACAGATAGGCCCCTCGCTACAACAGGATTGGCCTACTAATATCGAATTGTCCATTCACCTATCACCACAATTATCTATGAGACATGTGATATTATGTGGAGATGCCTCACTAAAAAGCATGTACCATTACCAACAGCAGCAATGTGCCAAGGCCTTTGAAGACTGAAGACACCATCTGAAGTATTATGAAACATGTTGAATTTGATATTTAATTGAAATAAACTTCTTTTTGTTATGTTTGTTTTATTTGTATTATTCATAGATAATAATAAAATCATTGGCCAAATCACCTGATCAATATCAATAGTTCCTACTAGTTAGGCCTACTTGTCTTAGTTTGACTTAGTCCTCCTTGCTCCTTATAGAACATAGGGCCTCCACCATTTCCACCAGTTAGGCCTACTAGTTAGATTTAATTTTCTAACTCAATGTCAGTCACATGTTAGATTGTTACAAACTAAGATGGTATTGGTTTTTGATCATTTAAAAAGCATAATTCATTGTTTTAATATATTAAGCAAATCTGTAAAACATGTATTAACATAAATACATCTCATAAGGCACAGGCCTCATTGAATTATTATTTTAACTACTGGTATAGGTAATTCTCCATTACAGTTTAGGCCTGCATTTGAAGATCTCTTAAAAAATATATAATAAAACAGTAAACAACATACACTTTTCATTTTATTTTATTTTATTTAGGCATAACACATAATTAATTAATCCTGGGTCAGGATTTTTAACAATGGCTTCCCACTTCTTCCACAACTTGACTACAATTTGAATCAGTGTCATCAAAATAAAATATCATTTAAACAATGGTTTCACTTGATACTGAATTGATGTTGAAGTTGAAGGTACTTGTATGCTGCTTATCATTTGCTTTAAAGTGAAACAATCATTCAGAAACGATAATTGATTATAATATCTCCATGGTTTGTTTGGAGCTATACTGCCAGTTACTCTTTTGTTGTTAATCTTGATATGCTCCTTTCTAAATTTATCAAGCAGGTTTTTTCCACTTGGTTTTTGGCGTCTGCACCTGAATGAATTAAATATAAACATCAGTTTAGACTGATTGTAACTTTAATGTGTTGGATACATATAATTTATATATAGGCCTACAGGCTATACCTAAATGAAACAGGTTTCTAGACAGAAAAGGGCTGATAAAAAATAGTTAGGACTGTAGTGACTTAAGTAATCAGCTCACTAATTAATTATTACTAGTAGTCTAGTCCTAGATCCAGACTTTCTATCATAATTAATAGATTATCCAATTGTCTGGGCCTGAGCCTAGATCTTGATTCCTATAGACAGTTATATAGATCTAGTAATATATAGTAACATTACAGTACAGGAATCTAGATCTATACTCTTAATTTAGATAAGATTTATACCTATTAATATAAATTTAATTATTAATCTCAAAATAGATTCGATGGAAATAGAATAAATATAGGCCTATACTATTATACTTTATACATAGGCCTAATATATAGGCCTATAGCCTAATAATAATATAAATATAGATCTCCCAAAAGAATAGTCCTATAGATAATATACATAGATCTAGAAAGAATCATAGAATACTAGATCTAGATCTAATTACTATGTCATAGATCATAAGAATTTATTTATTTAGATAGACCTAGCCTAGAATGAAAGGTCAGTCAGTAATGAAAGATTCAATTTTAGAACATAGAGTCTACTAGAGCAGGGGTCTCCAAACTTTTCAGCCCGAGGGCCGCATCAACTATCAAATATCAGTTCGGGGGCCAGATTTTCTTTAAGGCCAGACTTGCCTTTACTATCAGGAAGTCACCCATTTCTTTTCTTAGATACTCTGCTCAGAATTTTCTCGCAAAATTAGCAATCTCACTGATGTGAAATATGGTAAATCTTGCGATTTTGTGTTAATCTCTGAACTATATATGGTTAGATAACCTCTTCGGTAACAGTGTCATACATTATATGTAGGGAAGCCAGCTCTTGTGTTATGTTCAGGTCTTCATCCACACCTCTAATGAACACAAGAAATTGAGAGGTGGATTAGCTGCCCAGCGACTCACCCATTGCAATTGAAAAATAACGAAACTTGCTTGAATTTTTCGCTATTTGAGTCGCAATGTTTTCACCAATGTCTGCAACGGGAACAGGGCATTTCCCCCCTGTCAATTACCCCCCGGATATTCCCCCCCCCCCGACTTTACCCCCCAGAGTAATTACCCCCTGTCAATTACCCCCTTGTCAATTACCCCCCGCCCAGTAGGACATTACCCCCCCCCCCGGACAGGGTTAGAGTTAGGGTTAGGGTTAGGGCTAGGTTTAGGGTTAGGGTTAGGGTTAGGGTTAGAGCTAGGGCTAGGGCTAGGGCTAGGGCTAGGGCTAGGGTTAGGGTTAGGGTTAGGGTTAGGGTTAGGGTTAGGGTTAGGGTTAGGTTTTAGGGCTAGGGCTAGGGTTAGGGTTAGGGTTATTTTTTAGGGTTAGGGTTAAAGTTAGGTTTAGGTTTAGGTTTAGGTTTAGGTTTAGGTTTAGGTTTAGGTTTAGGTTTAGGTTTAGGTTTAGGGCTAGGGTTAGGTTTAGGTTTAGGGCTAGGGTTAGGGCTAGGGTTAGGGTTAGGGTTAGGGTTAGGGTTAGGGTTAGGGTTAGGGTCAGGTTTAGGGTTAGGGTTAGGGTTAGGTTTTAGGGCTAGGGCTAGGGTTAGGGTTAGGTTTATGGTTAGGGTTAGGGTTAGGTTTTAGGGCTAGGGTTAGGGTTAGGGCTAGGTTTAGGGTTAGGGTTAGGTTTTAGGGTTAGGGTTAAAGTTAGGTTTAGGTTTAGGTTTAGGTTTAGGTTTAGGTTTAGGTTTAGGTTTAGGTTTAGGTTTAGGTTTAGGTTTAGGGCTAGGGCTAGGGTTAGGGTTAGGTTTTAGGGCTAGGGTTAGGGTTAGGTTTATGGTTAGGGTTAGGGTTAGGTTTTAGGGCTAGGGTTAGGGTTAGGTTTAGGGTTAGGGTTAGGGTTAGGTTTTAGGCTTAGGGTTAAAGTTAGGTTTAGGTTTAGGTTTAGGTTTAGGTTTAGGTTTAGGGTTAGGGTTAGGGTTAGGGTTAGGGCTAGGGTTAGGGTTAGAGCTAGTTTTAGGGTTAGGGTTGTGTCTAGCTTTGGTTTTGGTTTTGTGTGAAGTATTAGGCTAAGATGGATGCTAAGGTTTTGGTCTTTTTCTTAAGGTTTGGATTAATGTAGTATATAGGTATAAAATTCTAGTTAGAGTTAGGATTTTAACTTGAGAGGGGGGGGGGGGTAATTCCCCGGGATTGGAGGGGGGTAATTGACAGGGGGGTAATTGCTCCGGGAGGTAAATACGGGGGGGGGGGAAGTCCGGGGGGGGGAAATATCCAGGGGGGTAATGTCCTGTAGCCGTCTGCAACACGGCGAGTAATTGTATTCGCACACAAAGCTACAATTTCAAATTGTTTTGAATTTTCTGTGCAAAGCTCCTCAGCCACCTCCAACAAACATTTATTCAGTAGACAAAAAGATCGTCGCGGGCCGGATAAAATGACCTCGCGGGCCGCATCCGGCCCGCGGGCCGTAGTTTGGAGACCCCTGTACTAGAGGCTAGAGAATATTAAATTCAATGAGTAGATCTAGATCTAGGCCTAACTAGATCTATAATTTTACTAATTATTAGGCCTTCTAGATCTAGGGTTAGTTCATTTATTTGTTCTACCCATGACTTAGTTAAAGTTCATTTATTTATTCTACCCATGGCTTAGTTAAAGTTCATTTATTTGTTCTACCCATGACTTAGTTAAAGTTCATTTATTTGTTCTACCCATGACTTAGTTAAAGTTCATTTATTTGTTCTACCCATGACTTAGTTAAAGTTCATTTATTTGTTCTACCCATGACTTAGTTAAAGTTCATTTATTTGTTCTACCCATGACTTAGTTAAAGTTCATTTATTTGTTCTACCCATGACTTAGTTAAAGTTAATTTATTTGTTCTACCCATGACTTAGTTAAAGTTCATTTATTTGTTCTACCCATGACTTAGTTAAAGTTCATTTATTTGTTCTACCCGTGACTTAGTTAAAGTTCATTTATTTGTTCTACCCATGACTTAGTTAAAGTTCATTTATTTGTTCTACCCATGACTTAGTTAAAGTTCATTTATTTGTTCTACCCATGACTTAGTTAAAGTTCATTTATTTCTTCTACCCATGATTTATTGTGGTATTGAGTCCATTCGGAACACCCAGCAGAACTTTATTTCTTCAAACATGTCCTGTACACATGAGAGATAAGAATATGTACACCAAAGTACGTACTCAAACCTGGGATTTAAACTCGAGCTCTTGGGGACAAAATGCTTGTATTCCATCACTCGAACATGTCCCATGTATCCAGTTGATTTTTGAAAGTACTGCTTTACAGTTATAATTTTTGAAATATTTGAAGTGTTTTATGTTTTACAACAATACTAGTTAAGTAGCCTATACCAATGCGGGTCCATAAGCGTTTATTTAAGTCATTCACAAAATAACCATCAGATTGTTCAATGATATCTAGTAAATTAGAATGACAACAATGCTTACACAACTGTTCGTCAATCAAATCGGCAAGATCTCATTTTACATTTCAATTGGAGCGGGTCTAGAATCGTCGAAATATAAACTACACTACCTGATGTTCCAATTTTTTTAAATGTTCTTATTCATCTTAGTTTTACAGGTGTATTAGACATAAACAATGTGACTTTGATGTAAAGTTTAAACTTACAACCCATGACAGCCAATCTACTGCTGGTGACACACCGCAAGGATGGCCTAATCTACTGCTGGTGACACACCACAAGGTTGGCCCAATCTACTGCTGGTGACACACCGCAAAGGTGGCCCAATCTACTGCTTGTGGCACAGCGCAAGGTTGGCCCAATCTACTGCTTGTGGCACAGCGCAAGGTTGGCCCAATCTACTGCTTGTGGCACAGCGCAAGGATGGCCCAATCTACTGCTTGTGGCACAGCGCAAGGTTGGCCCAATCTACTGCTTGTGGCACAGCGCAAGGTTGGCCAAATCTACTGCTGGTGACACACAGCAAGGTTGGCCTAATCTACTGCTGGTGACACACCGCAAGGATGGCCTAATCTCCTGCTGGTGACACACTGCAAGGATGGCCCCATCTACTGCTGGTGACACAAGGGTGGCCCAATCTACTGCTGGTGACACAGCGCAAGGGTGGCCCAAACTTATGCTGGTGACACAGCGCAAGAGTGGCCCAATCTACTTACTACTGGTGACACAGCGCAAGGGTGGCCCAATCTACTGCTGGTGACACACCGCAGTTGTAATGTTTGGGGCTCACAGTCACCACCAAGGTAGTGGATGACACAGCTAACAGTTGAGCGCTCTATCTACTGCTGGAGATGCTGACTTGTATATGTCGCTCAATCACGTACACAGCCCCCCCCCCATGTGTCTCTCGGCATTCACACCACGTGCCTGACATCATGTCCCCCCCCCCCCTCCATGTGTCTCTCGGCATTTACACCACGTGCCTGACATCATGTTACACTGTCTCGGACATCTGTGTTGACCATACATTGAGTGGTGTAAGTAAAACTATTTAACAGTTTCTAAACACGTGTTGACCATACATTGAGTGGTGTAAGTAAAACTATTTAACAGTTTCTAAACCCGAGTTGACCATACATTGAGTGGTGTAAGTAAAACTATTTAACAGTTTCTAAACACGTGTTGACCATACATTGAGTGGTGTAAGTAAAACTATTTAACAGTTTCTAAACCCGAGTTGACCATACATTGAGTGGTGTAAGTAAAACTATTTAACAGTTTCTAAACCCGAGTTGACCATACATTGAGTGGTGTAAGTAAAACTATTTAACAGTTTCTAAACCCGAGTTGACCATACATTGAGTGGTGTAAGTAAAACTATTTAACAGTTTCTAAACACGTGTTGACCATACATTGAGTGGTGTAAGTAAAACTATTTAACAGTTTCTAAACCCGAGTTGACCATACATTGAGTGGTGTAAGTAAAACTATTTAACAGTTTCTAAACCCGAGTTGACCATACATTGAGTGGTGTAAGTAAAACTATTTAACAGTTTCTAAACCCGAGTTGACCATACATTGCGTGGTGTAAGTAAAACTATTTAACAGTTTCTAAACCCGAGTTGACCATACATTGAGTGGTGTAAGTAAAACTATTTAACAGTTTCTAAACCCGAGTTGACCATACATTGAGTGGTGTAAGTAAAACTATTTAACAGTTTCTAAACCCGAGTTGACCATACATTGAGTGGTATAAGTAAAACTATTTAACAGTTTCTAAACCCGAGTTGACCATACATTGAGTGGTGTAAGTAAAACTATTTAACAGTTTCTAAACACGTGTTGACCATACATTGAGTGGTGTAAGTAAAACTATTTAACAGTTTCTAAACCCGAGTTGACCATACATTGAGTGGTGTAAGTAAAACTATTTAACAGTTTCTAAACCCGAGTTGACCATACATTGAGTGGTGTAAGTAAAACTATTTAACAGTTTCTAAACCCGAGTTGACCATACATTGAGTGGTATAAGTAAAACTATTTAACAGTTTCTAAACCCGAGTTGACCATACATTGGGTGGTGTAAGTAAAACTATTTAACAGTTTCTAAACCCGAGTTGACCATACATTGGGTGGTGTAAGTAAAACTATTTAACAGTTTCTAAACCCGAGTTGACCATACATTGGGTGGTGTAAGTAAAACTATTTAACAGTTTCTAAACCCGAGTTGACCATACATTGGGTGGTGTAAGTAAAACTATTTAACAGTTTCTAAACCCGAGTTGACCATACATTGGGTGGTGTAAGTAAAACTATTTAACAGTTTCTAAACCCGAGTTAGAAAGGCACATTTTGATACTCAAAATGCTGTTTCATCTAGGAGGTTTAAATGTTTGACAGCTTTGCTGTAAACGTTCAATAAAACAAATCTACAACTGTTGCTATTGAGGAACTCTACTTCACCTGTTCCATGTACACTATACATGTGACGGTAACAATGTGTTGTACTTATCTTGTTATCAATTTAATTCGCTCTATTAAAAACATTATTCTCCTAACAACAAAGGAACTTCTTACATTGCACGAACTGATGTAGACTGAATCATTGGAAATTGATTTAAAAGAAAAAGCTGCAAACAACCGATCGTGATGCTAAAATTGACTGAATTTTATCCCAGAATGTGGACTGTCATTCAAATATTTTAATAGCATTTTCTTTAAATTTATATTTTGCAAGCCGTCGGGTGCATACGAATATTTTATTGTGAAATACAATGTAAAACGTCAAATTTAATAAACAGGGATACAACTATGTAAATACTTTTTATTCAATTATATTCATTGTTACTTCCCCTAGACCATAAAAACTTATATTTTAATTTAGAGATCGCACGGTCGCTTATAACTTTGTCCAAGAACTTTTATTTCATACGCTTGTTTTATTGTTTTTATCACAATATCTACAGAGTGTATAGTTATGAAACCGATATACTTACTTAAACCTCGCCCCTCCCTGTGGAGTATAGGGCAGCCACAAATCTCCGCCATTCAACTCTGTATTGGGCGAGCCACTTCAGTTCATGTCAGGTCTTGTCATTACCCAGAACTTCTTCCATCTCTCTCCTCCATGTTCCAAGTGGTCTCCCTCTCTTTTCTATGTGGAGTCCATTCTAGTGCAGTGTTCGGGAGTCTTCTTCTGATATGCGAAGAACATGAAACCGATATAATCCCTTATTAATGTACATAATATTCTGAAAATGTATCGATATTTCAACCTTAGTAGGATTGATGTAACAGTTGTGTTAAACATTGTGTTACATATTATATTTACATTGACCAGCAACTTTAACTAATTTGCATAGCGTGCAGGCAATTTGGCAGAGAAAGTAGAGTTCATGTTATACCCATGACTTATTACGTCATTGAGCCCACGCGGAACACTCAGGCGAATTTTTTTTCTCAAAACATGTCCAGGTACACATCACATTAGTGCAAAAAAAGGTAATCTAACATGGGAATCAAACTCGTGTCATTGGAGATAAAATGCGCGTAGTATTTTACTCGATCATGTCGTCCCATTTCTCCAATTGCGTTATTTATGCCACGGTTTACAGTTTTCATGTTGTTTAAAAACTTATATTCCGTTTTTTACATTTACACTAGTTGTTCTTTCACTGCCTATCTATTAACCTGTGCAAAAGATGTTTTACAATATCACAGTCAGTTTATACAAGGATTTCTAGTCAATGACAGCAGTGTTTACACAAATGTCAGTCAATGACAGCAGTGTTTACACAAATGTCAGTCAATGACAGCATCAAACTACTTTTTCACATTTCTACTGGAGCAGGTCTAGAAGCGACGAAGCATCTAAATATAGTATGCGATGTGTCAAATATTTTTAAATGATTAGAATTCCGTTTTTGTTTCTAATTATCTCAATTTAAATTAGTCTTACGGGTGTATTGAGCATAAACAAATGGACTTTGTTGTAAAGTTTAAACTTACAACCCATGACAACCTGGCGCGAATATCGACATCACAACATGCTCTGTTTAGCAACAACTTAAACATCAACAGACAACAAAGATTCAAATAACAACAGTAAAAAGATATTTTCTGTTACCATTTAATGTTGTCTAGTGTGAACAATTTGTAAGTAAATACAAACAGCATGAATATGACATTTAGCAGGTAGGTTACATTTTATTAACAGGTAATAGCCAGCCTATAAGTAGATCTATATGACAACAATTTGGCGACAAAAATTATAAGCACATTATTTACAACATTTGAAACAAAAAAACTCTAAAACCCATCAATGTACATGCAAATTATAACGATTAAACGGTTTACATCAATTAAAACATTTGTTTTAATCATTTAAATGTGATAAAATGTTTACATGACATGCAGGACTTAACACAATCAGTTTAATGATGGGAATAGTTCCGCCATTTTGTTTGTTTACATTATGCAGACAAGGGGAGAGAACTAACAGTTACATCAGTACAAACACTCCCCACTATAATTTCCTTCAGAGTTTGATCCACTGTGTGGATAGTCATACATCCACCCGTCATGTCCCAGCCTGTAGACAGGCGCTCCACTGGAGCCAGGACATGTACATGTTGTGTACCAGTACCTGGTCCAGTTTAACGGTTTAACAACCCTCTCACGTTTGTGTGTCCATTATCCTACAGATACCTGTTTAGGACAGCCATGAGGATGTGACACTATAACGGTCAACTTGTCCACATCATCAAATCTACCGTATTTGTTCCTTACATCCCTACATAGACCATCAAAGCGCCGCCACATCTTGTCCAGATCATCGACCAACTTTAAGTCACAAGTCACATAACTCAACCTACACCAGTCTCTCTCAATGTTTGTCCCACCCCTCACCTCCCAGCCATCAAGACTGACCACTGGACTTTTATTGTCATCAAAACCTAAAACACACCTGGTCTGTCTCGCCTCACTGTCATCAAACACCACGTGTGTGGCTGTCACCACATGAACCTCCCCCCACACTTTACTGGGTGTGGCAGAGACTTGACATTTGGCACAACGACAAGTTCCCCATCCATCACTCTCTGTGTACTTCTTTGCACGCCACACCCTCCCCGTCCCTAACCTCATCACGAGACTTCCTCTGTCATTATAACATGGATATGGAACTTGAGTGCCTGGGTAAAACTCTGGTCTCTCTAGACTGGTGAATTTAGTCTTTACCTGGACAGTTAGGGCTGCCAATGTTTTGATTGTCTCAGACATGAGGTCGTCGTCATGGTAACGTGAGGGGAGACAACTTGCGTTGAAATCTTTAAGAGGTATAAAATCTTTGTGACCTGGATTCTTCTTACAGCCAGTAACATGTTTGTGTAGATCAGCTTCTCCTCCATAGCACATCTCAGCTTCATGATTTCCTACAGGAACAGACAACAAATTGTTTCTCTAGCAACAGAAATGTTAAATTTAATGATCAACTGCATTTTAATGGAACAAAAAATTATAATATGGAACAAGTTTACTACAGTCATTTAGATATTAAACTAGCACATATATTAAACTGTTTACATTATAATTGCCTTAACTGTGTTAGTATATCCTACCTAGATGAAATACTCCTGATTCTTCAATCATTATTTGCTTGTTTTGAATTTCACAGCTTGCCACAACTGAAACAATGTATAAGTTTAATTTCCATCTTACAGAAAAAAACAATGCTACAAAAGTGCTAATTTAATAATAGCGAATAATTTAATTTTTACAGACATATATTTCTAAATTTTCACTTTGTACTACATCTTTAATATTCAATCGCCCTTTATAATGTGTTGCAAAAATGTTTTTAAACAGCCAATGTCAAAAATAGTCCTCTGTGCCTTCTGCTACTGTTGTGAATTAAAGCTATAATTATTATGACATTTATTGTAACAGTAAACACATTTTTTAACTACAGCTTGATAAGCAATAACAGATCATTTCAGAATTGTAAAACAAATTACCTGACCATTTTCAAATGAATTTAAATCAACTTTTTTCTTACCTGAACTGCGTGGCTCCTGTTTCCTTTTTGGCTTTCTGTGGGAATTGCCCACTGCTGTAGTATAAAATAAGTAACATTATATACCAGTAATAATCTTAAAAATTATTTAAACATCTTAAGATTTATTTTAATTCTAAAAAAAATGATACTATAGAAAATTGAAAATGGTTAAATTAGCAAAATAGGTAATAACTTTAGGCTTTATAGTATCAAATTTTTATATACTAAGCAGTCTATATAAAAATAAAATATTAATGTAAATAGCCATACTTATTTCTTCTTGTCTAACAAATTTAAAAAAATGTAAGTTTCTAAATTTTTGAACACTTACAACTTGGAGACTATTAAATGTTTCAGCTTGAACCTTGACTACAAACACCTTTCTGTTCTCAAGTAAATGTTGTTAGAATAAACAGATAGTTGTCAGACCTTGAAATAATGATCTGAGAAAATGCAATATAGTATAACAACATATGTCATATATATATATATACCATATAATATAATTAATTTTTACTCTTTATTGATGTAATGGTGGTGAAGGAAATTCACAAATGTGACTAATTTTTGTTATACAAATTATATTACCAAGTAAGCTATGTAGGCCTACTTGAGTTTGTTAAAAATTTAACGTTTTACCAAAAATGAGCTTAAATTTAAATAAATTAAATTATGTACTATTTATCAACATTTGTATCAAAATTCAAAGAATTAAATATAGCTTACAATATTCACACAATTCAAACACTTTAATGTTGTCCTTAAACACAACCTCTTTTCTTGCTAGGACGGAACGGCATTTGAACACACAGCAGAATCAAAACTTCAACACCCGAAAGCATACAATTAAGGCTAGATAAACACAGGAACCCTTTAAACTTTAAAGTATTATAAAGTAAATAAAGTCATGTAATGAGATGGAGATTGTGTTAATACATTTAGCACCCTTTAGATATACAAGTAGGTCCTCCATTATATTTCAATGACTGTAAGATATTTAACAAGAACCTAAGCTCTTGGCTGCTAACCCATGTCAAGAGAAGGTCTAGATCTAGAATTTTAAAAAGTTTTCTTTAAACTAGAGCGAGAGTGTGGTAACATACGAAAATTACTTTTTAAAACTATTCTAACCAGAGTTTCTTCCAGGCATCTCTTCGCCCCCCCCCCCCTCCGAAATTTTTTTACCGCCCCCCCCCCCCCCCGAACTAAATGAAATTTATATAGAAAATATATACTTTTAACAGTGTCCGCCCCCCCCCCCCCCCCGAAGAAAGTTTACCACCTCCCCCCGAAAATTTCAAGTGCTCCCCCCCCCCGGTTAAAAAGTATGGAAGAAACACTGATTCTAACAACTCTAACCCTGTGTCAGTCTAGAACTCTAGGACCCTAGGACCGTTGCCACTTCACTAATTTAGCCATGAATTTGAATATAGATCTAGACCAGGGGTCTCCAAACCTTTCAGTCCGAGGGCCGCATTAATTATTAAATATAAGTTCGGGGGCCAGAGTTTCTTCCAAGTTTATCATTGTGGTGGCATTTTTCCGCAACCATCTACAACAAACATTTTTTTTTCCGTGGACAAAAAGATCTCCGAGGGCCGGATGAGAGGACCTCGCGGGCCGCATCCAGCCCGCGGGCCGTAGTTTGGAGACCCCTGATCTAGACAGACTATGGGCAAACTAGTCTAGTTTTTAAGAGCTAGAAATCTAGATCTAGTCTAGCTAGATTAGTCTAGAAAACTCTAGAATTCAAGATCTAGATTCTAGACTTACTAAATTCTAAATCTACTAGACATTACTTAAATTTAAAATTAGATCTAAGATTTTCTAGATCTACATTAGACTCTAGATCTAGTCTACTAGAGTCTAGTCTAGATTTTAGATCTAGATAGTCTAGCTAGATCTAGATTAGATTGTTACTTTTTAGGCCTAACCTTTTAGGTTTGTAGTTAGACTAGTAGTAGATCTAATTCTAGTCTAGATCTCGATTCTGGATCTAGAATACTAGATCCCTAGATCTAGATTTTCTAGATCTAGAATCTAGCTAGATGATTTACTACACTACTACTAAATCTAGATCTAGAATAGATCTAGTCTAGATCTAGATCTAGTAACTATCTAGATCTAGAGATCTAGTATCTAGAGATGAAGAATCTAGATTCTAGTACTTTACTAGATCTAGATCTAGATCTAGATCTAGATAGTAGATAGATCTAGATTCTAGATCTAAATCTAGTACTAGAGACATAGCTGACCAACAAGATCTACTCTAGAAATCTAGATCTAGAAATTTAGATTAAGTGTAGTAGATTCTTAATCGTTTTACATTTTAGATCTAGATATATTTAATTAATTAATTAACAGGTTTCATGCTAGGCCTACGTACTCCAAGTACCAGTTGAGTTTGCTAATGCAACGAAGCTAAATGATCGTCTGCTGCATAACTAGTTTTGCTTTTAAAAGTATCGATACCATCATTTATTTTTGAGTATGCCATTTAGGCCTTGAGTTAGTAGATAGAAATAAGGCAATATACAATACATTATTATTTCTATAACAAGTTAAGAATCTTAAAGTTAAAATCAACATATTAAAAAAAATTCATCTTTCATTTAAATTTCAACCTATCGTAGAGTCATAATATGCATCTTGATATAAGTAGAATGATTAATTATTTTGAATATGGATATGGTCAACATTTGCATACACAAATACTTTATCTAAATAGGCCTAGTCACCCCTCCCCCTAAGCACGTCTACCGTCCCCTTAAGCGAAATATAATTTAGGGGCCTATAATATAGAAAACATACTTTTACCAGTGGCCGCCCCCAGTGGTTCATCCCAACCCCCGAAAATTTCAAGTAACTCCTCCGTGGAGCAAAACTTCTGAACGAAACACTGGTCGCATTTGTAGATAATAAAGATTTAAGGCAGACCCTACTTCTTTATTATAGACCCGTTTCCTACTTTGGCCGTCCATAAATGACGTCACACTTCTAGGGGTGAGGGGGGGGGGGTGTTCAGATGGTGTGACGTCACACTTTTGCATTATAAAAAAAAGCAATGTTAGAAAACGAGTTTTAGCCGTTATTTGGCGTTTTACAAGACGGTTTACATAAATTGTAATATGAATTGATCAAAATACTCTATGTTGACATAGTTCTGACAAGATTGGCGGGGGTTAAAGACAGAGGTGTGGCGTCATTTTAGGGGGGGGGGGGGATTCTGGCTTTTTGTGACGATGTGTGACGGAGGGGAGGGGGGATGTAAAAATCGTCAAAAAGACGTGACGTCATCATAAACCTCAATCATGGAAACGATGTTTTTTTCATACATTTTTTCTCCGAGAGTAGAGGGGGGGGGGGCACTATACATTTTGAACGGGGCGTGTAGATACATTTCTAAGGGTGGATGGCCTGACACAAATAAAAGTAGATATTTTCTATATAAACTAACAATTGGTACCACTTACACGGGCAATTCTGATAACTTTTTCTTTTTGGTATTTATTTCCAGGGAGCGGCATTTAAAACTGTCCGAAGGGCGAGGGGGGTTGGAAGGGGGGGGGGGGGGTAGCTGATACGGGTTTTTCTATATATTTTTCATGAATTCTCTTTTTCAATATCGTTCGGAGGTGAAAGGGGGAGAAACGGTAGAGATACCTGAAATAAACGTATATATCTACAGAAAGTGAGTATTGAAATGAATTGTAATTCAGCTGTTTAAAAAGTCATTATCAGAAACTTAGGAAAAGAAACATGTTATTGATCAAGAGCTTTGGAATGAAACATTGTTAAGATTATGAAAAAGAAGGGGCTTTGTTTTATCTAATGTCTATGTTTATACTTGTTTAAAATAACACAGACTACCAATGCCTATTGGAAAAATTAAAACCAAATTATATATTGTATTAATCAACACAATACCATATGTGTGTGTGTGTGTGTGTGTGTGTGTGTGTGTGTGTGAAAGATTGGACACCCCAAACTTTAGGCGATCCTGGCTACGCCACTGATCAATAGAATCAATGAGTTTATGTAGGGGTCACTCGTTGCATATCAGTAGGCAACATTACGACATAATTAATCAGTAATTACATTATATATATATATATATATAAGGTAGTATGAATGGGGAAGTTGAGAGGAGTGCTGAATAGAAACTTGATATTAATATTAATTTTAAAATACAGGTCCTTTGTTTTTTTGGGTCACCCGATTTTGAGCCATTTCTTATGAAGGGAAAAATAAAATCTGCAATTTTATATAGATGTATACAGACATAAAAATGTTTCATTTAATAAGCCCTATTTATATTAAAGTAAAAAATCAAATCAACTATATTAATAAAACTAGGTAGAGAAATAGTAATCACATACCTTCAGCAACAGTTCGTATAGGGCTATATTGAACTGGAATGGCGATTCCTCAGAAAGTATTATTTTTAGTACGACGTCAAGTCCGGGAATATGGGGTTTTCCCGATTTTATTTCATGTTTGACATTTCCGTTTATATGGTAATTCATCAACATACGTACAAAATGCGAAACAATAAACAATAGAACTAAAATCAGTTATGTAAAATAAATAAACAGTTTTAAAATGTTATTTAACATTATTTTATGTTGTATTTTAAAGCTCCATTCTTATTTTTATTAATATAACATATAACAATCACTTGTTTGAAAACAATATTGAATTTTTTTAACAAAAATTTTTAAAATATTGTGTATTGTCAATAAACTCGTTATATAAGCTTTTACAGATTTATTTATTGATTATCAATATCCATCTATACATCTCTTTATATATATATATATATATATATATATATATATATATATATATATATATATATATATATATATATATATATATATATATATATATATCTGTTTCTGACACAGGGTTGCTCCGGTCGTCGTTTTGCAGTTCTTCAATAAATGTTTGTTTTGCTCACATACCTAGTGTTTTAATTTCAATGTCTTTAAATTTTATACTGGCCAGAATATGTGTGTAATCTTGTTTTGGGTCGTCAGACACGTAGCGACTCGGGCAGCTTGAGCATGGTTTCTGTCTCTTGAAGCACGACTGGATGCTCTGGCCTGTCGGTGAGCACCAGGCATAGAGCTGAACTGTTTATTCTAGTTGTCTCTGTACATGATAACGTGTGGTTTTTCCTTTACTATTTGTATTTGTTTTTGAATTTCAGTAGCATATCGCTTGTCATATTGATGATGTTGTTTTGTGTCTCTGGTGTATTAAGTGAGGTTTGCAAAATGCTGACTGTTCTGCTGAAATCTTTTGTTTACAATGGCTATGTGACAATCACATTCTATTTAGGAATGTACTCAAACTGGAAAACATGTCAAATCACTTATGTCCAGATTGTGTGCTAGCTGATGACATGTGTTGTTTTTCCCTTGATTCTCATTGGCTGGTTTAAAAATAACTTTGAAGTTTGTGGTTTTACGAGGGTAAATATTGGACATCCGTTGTGGTATGTTTTTAAAAACCTAAGCTGGATTTTCGCTTTCATATCTTTATACGAAATAGATATTCATTTTAGTATTACATGAAAATGACGCGGTCTCCTAAATTTATATAAGAGTACACCTATTGTTTTAAAATAGCTTGTGAGGTTTTCAAGTATTAAGTCAGCATTATCGACTTACAAAATTTACCTTCCATTTTTAGTTTGATAAAGTGGGACATATTTAATAATTGAATATAACCTTAAATCTTATAACCTATTGTTTTAAGATAATTACATAAGACATGGGAAACTACAACAGAAAACATTTAGCATTTACAGTTACAGGGCCAATACTCATCAGGTTCTTCTGTTAGATAAACACGATATTTAAAAATAAATCATATTCAAATAAAAATGTAACCATTTTTAGCGCAATTTCCATACTGGGATTGCGATTATTAACTCGTCATTTCTGGATGGATGGATGTGTGTCCGCAGCTTTAAGTCGTACCTCCTCCTCAACGAAGCAATATCGAGGACTAGTTCCAAAGCAAATATGTTACGCAAGTTCTGAGGATGATAATGGGCCAAAAAAATTCCCGGAATTGCTTCCTGGATTTCCCGGAAAAGCCAAAAACCTCGGGAAAAAATGCAGTTTTTGGCCCATATCTCGGCAACCAGTCCACTTAGCGACTTGAACCATTTACCAATCGATTGCTGCCATAATTTAGAACAATATTGCCGAAGAAAGTTTTCAAAAATATCCTTTCGTTCGGTCACAATTTATTTTTTAAATTACATAAACACTTACAAACCGATCGTTCTCCAGCTTGAACGCACCCCAGCATTATATGTCTTGTGTTTTGTCCCCGTGTGCTTTACGCTACGACAGAGCTATTTTTAGATAACATAAGGAAATTGCGCTTAAATTGTCACTAGACTTTTTATTAACTTGTTTTTCCAAATTTGGTACTTTAGTGAAATTGACAAAGCAAAGTGTTAACGTATACCATGTAAACAGTCATATGCGTTCACGTATAGTAAAATGTTTTCATTAACTTGAAAATCTGACGCGAGTTTGAGATTCGTAACACTATTTTTTTAACAATTCAAGCATCTTATTAAATGAAATCTCGAAGCGTATAAAGGCTAACACACATGTTTTTTTATGGTTAGTTTAAGATTCAGAAATGTTTATTGAGTTTTTTGAGGCAGGCATTTATGCTAAGTAGTTTATAATGGTAATAAATGTTGTAAACGTTCTCTCTCTCTCTCTCTCTCTCTTTCTCTCATGTGCTCAATTTCAATGGCCTTCGACACTAGAAATGCTCTGAACATTAAAGTAAATCTAGTGCCTTATACAAATTAATTAAAAATATCTGACATTTCGTTATAACTTCCTTATCACCGACGTTAACTACTTCATGTTTTAGCCGGCCTGCCCCGAGTACTACATTTTTAACACTAGTACACCCCCTATGTCTGTTTAAGTTCCACATAATAAATCATAGTCACAAACATTGGCAACTTCCAACCATCGCCCACTACCCACAGTGTAAAAAACTTTATAATTACCTACCTTCAGCCACAAATATGACAGTTTTTAAATAAACTGAAAATTTAAAATGGTGATGCAGTAACAAGTATTATTTTTAGATCCCTAAAAAATCCGGATTCTTAGTTTCCCTTACTATAAATACCTCGCTATAGTGTTCCTAGTGGGGTATAGGTTTTTAATACCCAGTTCATACATATGGGAAGTTAAACCATAAGATTGTCACCTTCACTCTACACTATCATAAGACTTTACAATGAACTTCAAATACAGGTAAAAAGAAATGCTGTCAGAGAGGGAGGCTGAGGAGGAGTTGGCAAAAATATTACATACAATAAATATACATTCTTCCAACATTGAACAATCAACCTCAAATTGCTTGTTTGGATTATAGTACCTAATAAATAAATAAATCAGGTATGCAAAGGTCTTCATCAAAGTTGTTTCAAATACGAGAAAGGAAAACAGTCTATTTCTGTGTTTGCAAAGATACATTAAATTTATTACTACTATAATGTCTTGCCCTTTTAAATATTTAATATAGCAAGACCAGACCTTGTTAAGTAAAAAAAAAAAACACACCCTCAAATGCCGTGTTTGTAACTCGAATTATATAGGTTATATATATGTATCCACTCATGCGTAAAGTTGTGCGTTAGACGTTTATACACGTGATGCGGTGTGTTGATGTAGTTGTCTTGGCGAGGTTCGATATGTAGGCTAGAGTTCAAATAGCAAGCCTAGTATAAACAATTTGTAAATTCAACAATTAGTGAGACTTAATAGTTGTAGCTTTAACATAGAGACGAACATTGAACGTAAGTAGTGAACATTCAGGTTTTTAAAGTGTTCAATTAAATTGTAGACCATTTTTTTAATAAAACAAGACAGAACGTTAATTGTACATAACAGTAGGTGAATACAAATAAAATGGCGGATTAAGCCTTAGGGGAGAGGTAGGCTAAAAGTGTTCAAAGGCCAAATATATCAATATACAAATGTACGTAAGCTTAAAACTTAATTTTGTTACAATAAATTTACGGTATATATATATATATATATATATATATATATATATATATATATATATATATATATATATATATATATAGATATAGATATAGATATAGATATAGATATAGATATAGATATAGATATAGATATAGATATAGATATAGATATAGATATAGATATAGATATAGATATAGATATAGATATAGATATAGATATAGATATAGATATAGATATAGATATAGATATAGATATAGATATAGATATAGATATAGATATAGATATAAATCTAATGTTGCTTTAACTATTTTGTTTTTCAAATTTTAAGAGAACGTAGTAATACGTAATCTAGTTTATTAAGCCAAACTTAATCTTATTTTAAAATATGAAATATGGTTATTATAAATTTAAAAATATTTGTGTAATCGCTTTCTATTTAATATAAATTTTAAGGCACAAATGCTAGCTATAATTGACACCTAACTCAATCATCGTATCCAATAGAACCATAATCCCACCCTGGCTGTCTATCACGTGCATTTGTCTTGTTACACAGTCCATTAGTAATATAGCATTGTTCACCAGGGTTGATGATCTCTGTAAAAATAAAACCAAATTGAAATCGTTCTAATCTTATAATCCTTCTTGTTGGCGAAATATTTCATTTTATTTCATGTTAAGTCTAAGCATTATTTCCAAAGAAATCATTCTTCCAGTCTGTGCAGTTCCTTTATAATCGTCAATTTTTAAAATTATAGATAATGACCAAGAGGTTACTTAATAAACACGTATTTTTTTTAGTCTATATTGAACGTGCTTCTGAATGACTATCTTATAAATTTTGGTTGTTATAAAACTTACGAAAGGAAAAACTTGAGCGCTGTGGAGTTAAAGGTGCTGCACTGATGAACTGTCCAACAGATGTTGATGGGGAGCGACTTGTATAGCTGTGTAAAAAGATTCAATTTAGTGCAAGTAGGGGAAAACTACTTCGGTTCAATACAATTTCCTATATGCAAACACATTACATAACTGACATAGCCTTATGCAAACAATTCCCGTGTCATGCCACACTGTGACCTCTTTACAAATGCAGGAGAAGTAGACTGGTGTGGTGCTAACATCTGGTTCATCATTCAACTCGATGGCATTCCCAGCAATTTTCTGTCAATATATAGATTCATATGTCTGTTCATATTGTCGACACACAAAAAAACCTAAGTACAGTCCCTTTTACAAGTACCCGGCATTTTATCTTCCAGATAACTTTTATCTATTTATATATATCACCCGTGACGCGTAAGCTTTAATCTCCTCGACTACCGGTAGAGGGCTGTACTGTGAATTCAAAAGTCTCGAGTTTTGAATCCGGGTTCAGCTTGTAGAACATCCCTGAATCCTCCCAGCTCTGATGCTAACTCACTTTAAGGAAAACAAAGGCCGCTGGGTATAGTGCGGAACACTTTAGCTATTTTTCTCTATGTACGGTATATAAAAATAAAAGACGATTGCGGTTCGACACAGTTTATCTAGGTGCCATAAAACTTTAGGGTAAGGTTTCTGGGATGGAAGAGAGGGTGGAATTGGTGGTGGTGGGAGAGGGGATGTAATTTTGAATCGGTAACCCCCTCCCTCCCGGCATGATGCGATTTGGCGCCCTGGTCTTTCCCATGACCGCTATGGCGACTACGTTCGGTCTAAACAGTGTGATAGACAATGGATAGGATGGGGCGTTACAAACGCTCACAAAATTAAAACGCTAACATATTGCATCAGTCAGACTGATATTTAAAACACGCCAATTAATGTTTTACATGTTAAAGAAAAAACCCTGTTCACTTGTGTCACTTTAGTGAATGACGCAATCTGCATCATTGTTAACAGGATGCTATTTGACACGATGGCGCCTGTTACTTTTAAGAAGCCAGGGGCCGTACGAGGCCCCTATGCGTAGTGTTATGGGGGAGGGAGGCTCATGAGAGCGCCCATCTACGACATAACACATGGGCGGTCCCCGAAGTGTGTTCTACCTCATAATTTTGTTGAGTGAATAATGTACACTCAAGTTTTTATGCGGTAGTGTAGGTAACCGATATTTATTATCCAAGCGCAGGCATTGTTTACATTTAAATAACTCACTTTTAAAAACCAAGGTCACGCGTCTAAGAATATAGGATCGATAACGCATGCATGAAACCCTTCTGATATTATTCGTCGGACTTTCTTCTATTCCCGCGGCAACGCGTGGGGACGGGTACGCTAGTAATGTATATAATTTTGTTTTTTAATAAGTATTGGTAGTCTTTGTTATTTTAAATGTGCCCCATCATTGACTATTCAGTTATTTCTTTGCTTTGTCACTAATGTCTCAATGTTTTAGTTGCGGTTTGACCAATAACTATTTTATAAAATATTTTTTCCGAATACGTATAACATTAAAATACATAGGCCTATAATTCGCATGTAACGGTACCGACGGATTGTAATTACTAAGATTGGATTATTTTACTGTAATAGCTTAATTAACTATTTCCAGTGCTTTTTTTATTTGGTTTGAAACTAATTAACAATATATTGAAACGTTTTTAAGAAAAGACCATGTGGATAACATGATTTATTATTTTGGCATTAAAGATTATCTGAAAATGTACTGTTTAACAATCCTTGGTAACTTTATAGCTTCAAAAATTAAGTTCGGACAGCAATAAATATATTGCACTGAACAGAGATTGCATACCATGAATAAAGGACGATTATTGAAAATAAACGGTTGTAACAAAAAGGTAATTAAAATGTTCTATTAATAAAACAGCAAATAAAGCCGTTATGAAAAAATGTTATGCAATAAGTAGAATTCTAATGTTATGTTTGTAGATTAGCTTTGATTTCAATCAGTGAGATCAAAACCAAATGTTGCAGAATGAACTTATTTTGATGTGTACGGAAAGCTCGTATGTGCACGCTCTACAAAAGAACAAAATACATATGTAAATTCTTCCCCTCTCTGTTACCAGGATAACACACTTGAAACGTTTTAGACAAAGTCACATGTTTGATTTACCACGCAATGAAGTTGATCATATAACGGCAATACGAGTCGTAGTAATATCGTGCAAAAATTCCATGTTTCAAAAGAAAATTAACTCTTACCATAGCCGGTTCACATTCGACACAGAAACAAACCTTTTGCCGGTTAGCAACCATTAGGGTCACTGTGTGATTCCCCGTCGGTCAGAAACCGACATCCAACCGTCCCCCAGCCTGAATAAAGAAAAATAATAACCTTAGGTTTAAAATAAACAACATCTTCCCGTAAGAATCAATATACACATAGAGCCTGTGGCAAACACTAACTCTCACCGCTGTCATTGGAACAATGGTAATTACAATTTAAAAGAGTGGGTAATAGATCCTAAAAAATAATACTCCCAGGACGCAGAATATTATTTTTATCAGAACCATAACTATGTTGGACACAATGAAGAAACGTTACGTTAAAGACAGGTAAGGGTTGGGGGAGGGTTATTGTGCTGGTTTCGAATCCATAAAAGTGTATATTCCTTTACAGCATAATTTCAGACGTTTGAGAATACAATTTATCATAATTATTTATATAAATCACTATAATAAAAATAATATATATAAAAAAATTCGTCTCAATAGGAATGTATATATATATATGTATATATATATATATATATATATATATATATATATATATATATATATATATATATATATATAGTTATACAGTTATTTATCTATTAAATATTTCTGCTTTCGTTTAGAGTGTTAGATAGACTGTTTAAAATAATTTCCGTCGAATAAAATAAATCTTAACGAACTTTACCACGTTATTTAGAATCTAGTCCAACAACTCGCAATAGAATAATCGCTAGCACAAACCTGAAACTACGCATGTCATTTCAAGAACGCACATGCACACGCTCAGATATGCTTACCCACGCCAACACACACATACACATTTCGACACTGACGTATAAACTCTCAAACATGCTAGTGTACAAGCATAAAAAACAATCCTTGTCGTCACTATACTTCTAAATTTGCAATTTGCTACCTTCTTCTCTGCTATTTAAATATAAACGAATGTTGTACCAAGTTCGATACACTAGAAGCGACGGATGTTGTACCAAGTTCGATACACTAGAAGCGACGGATGTTGTACCAAGTTCGATACACTAGAAGAGACGGATGTTGTAGCAAATTCGATACACTATAAGCGACGGATGTTGAACCAAGTTCGATACACTAGAAGCGACGGATGTTGTACCAAGTTCGAAACACTAGAAGCGACGGATGTTGTACCAAGTTCGATACACTAGAATCGACGGATGTTGTACCAAGTTCGATACACTAGAAACAACGGATGTTGTAGCAAGTTCGATACACTACAAGCGACGGATGTTGTACCAAGTTCGATACACTAGAAGCGACGGATGTTGTACGAAGTTCGATACACTAGAAGCGACGGATGTTGTACCAAGTTCGATACACTAGAAGCGACGGATGTTGTACCAAGTTCGATACACTAGAAGCAACGGATGTTGTACCAAGTTCGATACACTAGAAGCTACGGATGTTGTACCAAGTTCGAAACACTAGAAACAACGGATGTTGTAGCAAGTTCGACACACTACAAGCGACGGATGTTGTACCAAGTTCGATACACTAGAAGCGACGGATGTTGTACCAAGTTCGATACACTAAAAGCGACGGATGTTGTACCAAGTTCGATACACTAGAAGCGACGGATGTTGTACCAAGTTCGATACACTAGAAACAACGGATGTTGTAGCAAGTTCGATACACTACAAGCGACGGATGTTGTACCAAGTTCGATACACTAGAAGCGACGGATGTTGTACGAAGTTCGATACACTAGAAGCGACGGATGTTGTACCAAGTTCGATACACTAGAAGCGACGGATGTTGTACCAAGTTCGATACACTAGAAGCAACGGATGTTGTACCAAGTTCGATACACTAGAAGCGACGGATGTTGTACCAAGTTCGATACACTAGAAGCTACGGATGTTGTACCAAGTTCGATACACTAGAAGCGACGGATGTTGTACCAAGTTCGAAAGACTAGAAGCGACGGATGTTTTAGCAAGTTCGATACACTAGAAGCAACGGATGTTGTACCAAGTTCGATACACTAGAAGCAACGGATGTTGTACCAAGTTCGATACACTAGAAGCGACGGATGTTGTACCAAGTTCGATACACTAGAAGCGACGTATGTTGTACCAAGTTCGATACACTAGATGCGACGGATGTTGTACCAAGTTCGATACACTAGAAGCGACGGATGTTGTACCAAGTTCGATACACTAGAATCGACGGATGTTGTACCAAGTTCGATACACTAGAAGCAACGGATGTTGTACCAAGTTCGATACACTAGAAGTGACGGATGTTGTACCAAGTTCGATACACTAGAAGCGACGGATGTTGTACCAAGTTCGAAAGACTAGAAGCGACGGATGTTGTAGCAAGTTCGATACACTAGAAGCAACGGATGTTGTACCAAGTTCGATACACTAGACGCAACGGATGTTGTACCAAGTTCGATACACTAGAAGCGACGGATGTTGTACCAAGTTCGATACACTAGAAGCGACGTATGTTGTACTAAGTTCGATACACTAGATGCGACGGATGTTGTACCAAGTTCAATACACTAGAAGCGACGGATGTTGTACCAAGTTCGATACACTAGAATCGACGGATGTTGTACCAAGTTCGATACACTAGAAGCAACGGATGTTGTACCAAGTTCGATACACTAGAAGCTACGGATGTTGTACCAAGTTCGATACACTAGAAGCGACGGATGTTGTACCAAGTTCGATACACTAGAATCGACGGATGTTGTACCAAGTTCGATACACTAGAAGCGACGGATGTTGTACCAAGTTCGATACACTAGAAGCTACGGATGTTGTACCAAGTTCGATACACTAGAAGCGACGGATGTTGTACCAAGTTCGATACACTAGAATCGACGGATGTTGTACCAAGTTCGATACACTAGAAGCGACGGATGTTGTACCAAGTTCGATACACTAGAAGCGACGGATGTTGTACCAAGTTCGATACACTAGAAGCAACGGATGTTGTACCAAGTTCGATACACTAGAAGCGACGGATGTTGTACCAAGTTCGATACACTAGAAGCGACGGATGTTGTACCAAGTTCGATACACTAGAAGCGACGGATGTTGTACCAAGTTCGATACACTAGAATCGACGGATGTTGTACCAAGTTCGATACACTAGAAGCGACGGATGTTGTACCAAGTTCTAACATTCTTTAGATGAATGTTTTGAACACCTTGTTTAGCCTTCGTGTTGGGGTGGCTTTATAGCGCTTATGACACACTAGGCATGCTGCCCGTTTTACAATTTATAAAGACCATTTTTCTTGTAATTTCTGTAATTCATCTAGGATCTTGAAAAATCGTTTTCTTATATCAGCAGGAATAAAAATATTTTTTTATTTCTCTTCAACAGCTTTAGCTACCGAGGGTAGGATAATACACAGTTCCTTATTTCGTTCTTGGAACACTTCCTTATCTTTGACAAATTTTAATTTTTGTTGGAGGTACCTTTCAGAAAATTTTAACAAACGTTGGCAGTACATTTCCTTAGTGTATAAAAGAGTACTTTTTATTTTTTTTTATGTTATCAACCAGCAGTTGATGTTGTATCTGAATAACATCTTTAGTCTTGTTGTCAAATACCACACATCTATCGTCAACCTCAAGAAACAGAGCTTGAACGTCTCCTCTCTGTTCTCTACACCAGGAACTAAAGTTTTTATGGGTGTCGCCATCTTCATGATCTAAATCAAAGTTATCTCCATGTGTAATAAAAATAATACCATAATTTCTTATACATTCCTCACCTATCGAGTATTTTATCAACGATATCGCGTCTTTCTCTTGTTTGGTGAAGCGAACTCCGTATTTTAGCACAATCAGCACTGCTGAAAATCCAGAACTTTCATAATATTAAGCACTATCATGCTCATCAAGTAGTATTGCTTTATTATCAAAATCGTTGTCGTTCATACTTATTGGTATACACTTCATACCGTTTGAAATAGTTGCTGTATCAGAACCTGGATCTTTAGTTGCTGTTGTAGAACATGGATCTTTAGTTACTGTATCAGAACCTGGATTTTTAGTTGAAGTATCAGAAACTGAATTTTTAGCTGCTGTATGAGAACCTGGATCTTTAGTTGCTGTATCAGAACATGAATCTTTTATATCAGAACCTGGATCTTTAGTTGCTGTATCAGAAACTGGATCTTTAGTTGCTGTTGTAGAACCTGGATCTTTAGTTACAGTATCAGAACCTGGATCTTTAGTTGCTGTATCAGAACCTGAATCTTTTATATCAGTACCTGGATCTTTAGTTGCTGTATCAGAAACTGAATTTTTAGTTGCTGTATCAGAACCTGGATCTTTAGTTGCTGTATCAGAACCTGTATCTGTAGTAGTAGTAAGAGAAGCCAAACGGGCTGAGTTCAAACCAGGATTTATAAGTTTTAAGTTTTGTAGCTTTTCACTACTGTATGTTTTTTCAACAGAGTTAGCAAGTAGTTTCATCCCATTTCCTGACCTTCCGATAAGAAGTAAAGCAGGCGCTAAATCACTTAATGTCTTAGACATTCTCCTGCAAAAATACATATATATATACTTTTTATGTTAAAATTATTTTTTTTAAATAATGTATTTTGATAAATATGTATGAATCTTGCTTAAGATAGTAGAAAAAAGCATTTAATAAAAAATTTAAAGTCCTATTTGGGTATAATTTTACCGAATTACACGTCTCTTAATGAATTACCATGGTCAAGAAAGGAATTGAACATTTTATAACTTATTCCACGCAAGGCAAGGCAAGCAACCCACCCACCCTACACACACACGAAGATATAAACATATAGATCAAGCAAGACAAAGACAGGTGGGTCAAAAACATTCACACACCTGTCATAGGTTGGGCAAGTAACATTCACACACACAACATAGACAGATGGGTCAAGTAAAATTTACACAAGACGTGTTTATCTTAAACAATTAATGGCTAGTAAACAAAGTATACATACATATTGGAGTCGTTAATAAACTTGAAATTTCGTTTACGGTAGTGTTTTTAGGTTCAGACAAGAAGTATAACATATATTACTGCTACTAACCTGACAACAATAGGCTTGCTTTCATACATTTAAAAACAGATTCAACCAAATAACTAAACAATATAACAATAATACATATTCCACCCCTACAAACCTGCAACGAAATATTTATAATCCGACCAAAGCTTCTTAGATGCGCCTCGTTATGTAGTAACACACTACACAAACACGGGGCATCCCACAGTGACCTGGTACACACTATAGGCCTATCCACTATTAATTTACCTTTTGGAAAACAGTTTTGCCCACGCGTCTGTATGTTTATAGTGTGTCAAGACTACTGCATGCGCCGATTAAATTATTTTTTTTTCTATAACTCGCTCGTTTGATATAATATTATAATATTATATAAAAACTAGTATACAGACTGTCTTGAAATTAGTTTTATATATCAGACGCGATATGACTGCACAGAAGTAGTGGCAGAAGAAAACAATAATTATACTAATTTTCTGAGGAAGGGTAAGGTCGACCTAGTTTACGCATGATCCTATAGGCAGGTAAATCTTGGTTGCGTAGGTTTTCACCTGAAGGTGCATGATTCTTATCTAGTCAGGCGATGGTCATTTGGCAAAGATGTGATGACATTACTGTCATCATTACAATGAATATGACGTCTTTACAAATACATCCATTTTAAAATTAAAAATGAAAAAGGGTAGAATATAAATATATGAATACTTGTGTTTAGGATATTACTTTACTTACATAAGTTATATGAAGACCTAATGTTAGGTCTCTATTATTTACCAGTATTAGATAGATCAATTAAAAACAAGCGTTAACGCAGCTTTGGAGCATGCAGACAAATTATAAATGTTTGGTATTTATCTCTTTCCACTTGCCCACTCAGTACAACGGGAACGATAAAAATGTAAATTATTTAATTAGTCATTAAAGTAATGAGTAGAAACATGTAAAACTTAAGCCTGTTAAATGTACATATATGAAACACAATCTTCAATTTTAGGGGCACTAAAATATGAAACAATATTCGCCGTTTAAAAATGACTAGTCTCAAATAATTCAAATTAAATAACATATTAAGCTTTGCAAGTCAGAAATGAAGCGAGCAATGTGAAAGAAGTTTGTCCAAGCACCATTGCTTAACCATACTACTTGCTGCAATAATATCCATCACCTCAAAAATATAACTTTGTTTTCAATTTTAGGGAGCTTGAATTTTTTTTTATAATTGCCCTAGAGCTGTGTAGAAAATGTTTATTGTGTTCTTTGCAGAGTTAATTTTTAAAAATTAAGAATTAAAGCATTGTAAAACATTATAATATTCCGTTTTCTGTAGTAGATGCTTGAACTTTTCAGAAATTTGGTTAAATTATATTGTACGTATACTTTAGGAAAGAAAAAAATCGAAGCTTAAATCTTTCTTCAATTACTGGCGTGTTATTTTCACTTATGGGAAATCCCATTTTTAGCTGTGCGATTATATTTATTTTACCAGAAAAGTAATATATATTATGACAATATTTTACTGAAATATATTTCATTTCAGAATATACAATTTTAAGATTTAAACAAGTAACAGACAAGATGAAAATTAATACAATAATTTGGGAAAGATTTACTAGACTAGACAAGTTTATACATTACTCCCAACAATTTTTAAATCAAGTTACGTTGGAGCAAAATTTTATTAAACACTACATAATATATATATATATATATATATATATATATATATATATATATATATATATATATATATATATATATATATATATATATATATATATATATATATATATATATATATATGTATATATGTATATGTATAAAGAGAGAGAGAGATTTAAAATTAACAAAACTCTGCTGCTGCAAATGGACCTATATTTGGGAATATTTTTTTTAATTACATTTTGCTCTAAAGACACTACAAAACTCATAAACACGAGTAGAGTTTAAAACAACTAACTCGATAAATGTTTTTTTTTTCTCTACAGAAATAATCAAAACATATTTTTGCAGTACAATAACCCCATATATCACTGACAGCTAAGAATAGTTCTAAAATGCATTGGAACAAGATTTTGATTACTCTGTCCTTAATCTGTGCTTTCTACAATTTTTGGATTGTTCTTCACTGGGCATCTTCAGCCAAAAACATTTCTGAGCAAGAGGATGGACACTGTGACGTAGATCTAGAATCTTACAACCTCAATCAAGTAACAGCGTTATCTCATGGTATTATTGGAGGTTACTCTGACAAAATTGTGTGTCGTGATTACCTCGAACGTCCCTGGTACACGAAAGTTTACGTAACTTGTGTGAGGATACTTGGAGTTATTTATGATGGCTTTTTTATTTTCATTCATTTTCTGACAGGTGTTGTTATACTTTTAATAATTAAAATAAGCAATTAATATAATAAGATCCTTTTACGTAATTGACATTTTAAACGTGTTGCTTGGTCACATGTCGCTTAATGATTTGTGTCTGACGATTCCTACATCTAACTTTTAAATAACCTTACGTTTTTGTGAATAATTTATATGCTTAATTTGGGAGTTTATAAGTGATCTCTCTATTAGATTAATTTTCTGATGTATAAATGTATTTCTTTATACGCTCAATTGTTTGGTATATGAATGTTTATGCAAAAAAATCTATTAGATCAATTGTTTGATATGTGAGTGTCTATGTAATACATTTTTTAAATCAATTGTGCTGCTATTTGAGTGTTTATGTGATACATTTTTTAGATCAATTGTTTGGTATTTGAGTGTTTATGTGATACATTTTTTAGATCAATTGTTTGGTATTTAAGTGATTATGTGATATATTTATTAGATCAATTGTTTGGCATTTGAGTGTTTGTGTGATTTATTTTGTAGGTCTATTGTTTGGTATTTGAATGTTTATGTGATATATTTATTAGATCAATTGTTTGATGTGTGAGTGTTTATGTGATATATTTATTAGATCAATTGTTTGGTATTTAAGTGTTTATGTGATACGAGCCGACCTGCGGCGTATCATATGCCGCTATTTAGTTGTTTTATTTTCTAATTTTCAGTAATTCATATTTTTTTAATTCGACAGTACCAATGCTGCCACTGAAAATACTTGGTCGTTAAGGACGATAATCCCCCACTAACCCTCATTTCCCCCAACCCCTAACCTACCCCCCCCCCCCCCCCACCGTGAAAGCAGCCTCCTCTTAATTACCTCCCCTAAGTTTAAAATAGTTTCAAACTATATTATCTGCCCTTAATAGGAGTCACTAAACCCGGCTCTATGATAGTAAACATTTAGCGTGAACTACGGCTCACCAGACCATGTAGGGGTGGGGAAGGTTGATTTATGCCTAGTGAAGAAGAGAGAGGACTGCAAGGCGCGCTTATAGCTTGTTTTCTGGCGTCTCCCATAAGAGAATTATATATATAGATATTTATTAGATCAATTGTTTGGTATTTGAGTGTTTGTGATATATTTATTAGATCAATAGTTTGGTGTGTGGGTCTTTATGTGATATATTTATTAGATCAATTGTTTGGTATTTGAGTGTTTATGTGATATATTTTATTTATTAGATCAATAGTTTGATGTATGAGTGTTCTTTTCATTTTCTGTTATGGTAGTGTCAACGATTCCGTCCATTTTTACTTTCTCGTATATACGAAGTATAGAGAAAGTCTTGTAATAGTGCAAAAAATAAATCCAGATTTTTGCAAATCTCGACGTTCTACACCACACTGATACGGAAAAAACATAATTTTGCAATCTTGTCCGTATGTCTGTGTGTCTGTCTGTCTGTCTGTATGTCTGTCTGTCTGTCTGTGTGTCCGTGTGTAAACACGATAACTTGTGTACGTTACAGCTAGGTTGATGAAATTTCATATACAAGTATTTTATTAAAATCGTAGATCCGTATCAACTTTTGAGCGATTTCCGATAACCGGAAGTGGTACTTTCTCTACTTTGAATTTTTCAAAAGCCTATAACTTGAGTACTATTTCAGATAGATAAATGAAATTCTCTACCTTCTGTCAGATTTTGAGTAATTTCCGTTGACCGGAAGTACTTATTTACGCTATTTCCGATTTCTCAAAAAACGCATGTAAATTTATAAAGTACTAATAATATTGCGCACTATTATGCACATCTTTATTTAGCGTTCACTTGGTGTGCAATTCTTTTTTCTACGAGATTATATTCTATTTTAAAAAGTTTGAGTATTTATAATGGATTAAAAATCATGTCTCGAAGTCTATATCCCGAGTTGCCATCCCCCGTAGTGTTATATTCGAATATTCGATAAAGTTTAGGGGAGATCACTCCCAGTTTATTTAAGATATTAATTGGATTCTTAGACTTATTTAATATACAATATTTAAACAAAACTGATCATTTGTATTATTTGTTTTTACTATAACATTAATAGAATAATGTAATTACAGTACACTAAACTTCACATGCTTAAGATACATACTAACCGATACACCAATTTTTTAATAATATAATTCTTAGTTCTAACTTTTATTTTGAAAATCATAAGAGGTTGGTGGGCGAATTCTATAGATAATTTACAGTGATCTATTTATTAGAATACCAATGACAATTAATGCCAGTTAATGGCAATTAATGAAACTTACTTACTTAATCCTCGTCACTACCTGTGGAGTATAGGGCAGCAACAAATCTCTACCACTTTAGTTCATGCCAGGTCTTGCCAGTAGCCTGCACTTCTTCTTCCATCTCTTTCCTCCATGTACCCAGTGGGTTTCCTCTCTTTCATTTTACGGTCCACTTCAGCGCCATGTTGGGGAGTCTTCTTCTGTTCATGCGTAGGACATGGCCCAGCCATCTCCATCTCCTCATTCGAACTTCTTAAACAATGTCGTTTAATCCTGTCCTTCGTCGTATTACTATGTTCGGGATTTTGTCGTCCCACTTTATTCTGAGGATATGTTGTAAGGATCTTATTTTCAAAGCCTCTGAGTCGGCTCTCTACTTAATGACAATTGATTTCTTATAGGCAAATCAATCGAGCGTGCGACCTATGGTGCATAGAGCTGACTAAACTATCGCTTCATTTTCTTAGATGAATAACAAAGGGAAATTTAACTATTACATTGACTAACACAAATTTCCGCTTTCTCGTTAATTTTTTAAAAGTTATTTAAAAAATTGGCATTGATTTTTCGTAAACATAACTGCTACTCTGAGTATCCTCCATGAAACTATTATGTGGTTGTTATATTTGTATAAAAAGAGGGGAGGGGCTGAGAAGCTACTCGTAGAATGCATTATATACGTTACTACTCTATTATTCAAAGCAAAATGACTTTGAACATTATAAACTTAATTAATTGGTTATTATTCCATCAGATAATAATTTGAAAACCAAAAAACGCTAAACAAGCATTGTCAATAGTGTATTTAATATATTTCTTTATTTGAGGATCATAATTTGTGTAGTACTATTTTTGAACACAGAAAGTTAAACAGATGAACACAGAAAGTTAAACAGATGAACACAGAAGGTTAAACAGATGAACACAGAAAGTTAAACAGTTAAACACAGCAATTTACAGGTAAACGCAGAGACAGGGCGTTTAACAGGTGCTCGTATTATGTCTATTGAGGTCAACAGTTATAAAATCATGTACACTAACATTTTCATGTCTAAAAAAATTAGTATGTGATAAACATAAAGCAACTTGATATAAAATATATTAAATAGTAAATCGTGTTAGTAATGCATATGGTGATATATCTAATATATTTTGTTTAGTATAAAGTTTGCGTTATTTCATCAACATCGATAGCGTCATCAGTGTAAGTAAAACGTTTATTGGAGAATTATCAAGTAACAGGTTTCTTCATACATGAAAAGTTACTTTTCACTCAATTTAACAGCAAGGACAGTAGTTAAAATGATTAAAACAACTGCCACGATCAACGCAATAATCCATGTATTTCGTTTGGAACACCGTGCAACTGTTAGGATAAGCATTTGTTTGTCAGTATTGCTAGTGTTGTAACCATAACCTCCATCATTCCGGATAGGCTTACTGTCTTTTAGTCGCTGTCGACTACGTTTTGCGTTATCAAAGTCACGTGTGGTGTATGCTGTGTACTTGACCTGTGCAACAGCAGACATCAGTTGATCAACCTGTTCCCTCCCCTTACTCTCGTCATTAGTTTTGTTGTTAAACATCACACACCTGTAATCGCATTCATCGCAGACATCAGTTGATCTACCTGTTCTCTCACCTCATGCTCGGCTCTAGTTTTGTTGTTGAACATCACACACCTGTAATCGCATTCTTCCAGCAGTGTTTTTATATTTCCAGACTGATTGTGAATCCAAACATCAAAACTTCCTTTCTCTTCTTTGCTATAATCATCCCCATACGTCATGAGAAAGATCCCACACTTTCTAAAAATACCCTCCCCAAACATCGACTTGACAATTCTCACGCTTTCCTTCTCTTGGTTTGTAAATCTCGCACCAAACCTCAACACCAGGACCAAAGCCGTGAACGACCGCTAGAGTTTGCTGTAACACATACTCTCCACATTAATAACCAATGTCTTCATATCTCCGTTCAAATCTTCTACCACATCCCCTATACCAGTGCCGTCAACCACCTCTACATTGATACCGTTTACAACGCCTGAATGTTTTATCATGGTGTTAGATGTCGGAGGAAATGGATTTCCTGGAATAATAGAGTTCCCCGTTGAGCTCTTACCATTTCCGGTTCTACCAACCAAAACCAGTTTGTAGAAATCGGCCATAGTTTAAATTAATCTGCTCCTAACGTTTTTAGCGGCTATTCGACCCTAAACTATAGATAATTAAATATGAATCAGATCCACAAAGTCAATGCTAGACTATTTTCAAATTGATCGAAATGACTGTGTTTGGTACAGTAAATGATTGTATTTATTTCATTTTAGTAATATTTGTTGCTTTATAAAAACAATACTAATATTTTATAATCAATATTATTTATCATTTAGGCTAGGTACACAACTAATTAATACACAACTATGCCAAATATTCGTCTTACTACGGCACAAAATGTTGTAAACATAAAATTATAGAGCAGAGTATTGCATACAAAAACAACTACGTTACCTTCAGTGTGTATCAAATGTGTGCACTGTTTCTGCAAAAGAAGACACGTTAAAGAATGTGACATTCAGACAACACCCAGCACATAATAGACAAATATAGACTAGAATTTCTTGTTGTCAGCTTTTAAAATCCCAGCTTGATGCGCCCCAGTAAACAACAGGTACACGTGACGAAAACGTGTTTGTTACCTGTAAAAATTTCACTGTCGTGTTTTCTAGGAAAACAGCACTCTAAACTGTGGGTTGGAGATTCGTCACAGGTAATACAACACACAATACCCAGCTTAATGCTTTTTATAAAGGTATCAACATTTGTCACAGTAGGTGTCTAGCAGAGAACGTACGTTGTATTTATAAACAACGTCTTCTGTTTTAACATTTCATTTTCGTGCACTCCGGATTCTTGTCTACTAAATATCTGCCAACATAAATTCAAACTTTCCATCTCACTACATATCACTGACAATTCATCTATAAAAAAAACACATGCCGCTTGTTTAAAATGTACACGCATGAGATTTTCTCCACCCAGGGGTAGAGCAGGCAGCAGAAACGTCAAGTAAAATCTCTGGGGGTTCCTGGGACACAACATCGCTTTTCACGTTACTTATACCCGTTCTATATGCGTTTTCGTGTAAATTTCATACATAGAAATGAACAATGAAAATGTAACCAATGCAGCTTTCTCTAATCCTAGTCTGATTTGATGCACTAGTCCACAACAATATTAAACCCATTTTAAAAATTAAAATCCCAAGTTATCTTTAGTGTATATATCTATATCTAAATACTTAATTTTACTTGTGATTTATGACCACTATTTTTACTATTTATTGTTCAACTTTCGCGACCATCAATAACATATTTAAATATTTTCTCCAACCTGTAATTCTGCATCTAACTGCAATCCAACTTTTCGCGAAATGTAGCTACACGAAAAACTACGAAATACGTGTGCAACTTCACATAAGTGTCGTCCATCAATGATATCCCAAAATTTAGCTGATTTTAAACTCTCGTCTCACTCATCAAATTCATCAAACATATTTTAACCCCATTCTAAAGTGACACCTGGAGTAATTATCCAACAAAATTAAAACTAGCAGGTTAATGCACAATTTGAAATAGTCTGTGTTATTAAATAACAAAAAAAACTAGCATCATGATAATTTAACAAGTATTTTAAAGAGTTACACAGTGCAACTGTGAATAAATATACGTGTGAGCTTATTCTACGTCATAAAATTTTTCGTAATCAAATTGGAACTTACTATTCTGTCAACATCGAAACAGCCGGGAACACCAACAGCAAAATACGACACACCCTCTGCTTGTCCCGTATGATACAACAATTGCAGTATCAAGCTGACCAGAGATCGTGAAGAGAAGATAATCTTCAGATAAACCAGTGCTAAGCTATAAATGATATACATGCAAAACTAAGCCTGTACATACGATTACAGTTACACACATGTTGCATTGGTGTTGTTATAACCAGTGTTTCTTCCAGAATGTTTTCTCCGGATGGGCACTTGATTTTTTCAGGGGGGGGGGGGGGGCGGTCAACATTTTCCGGGGGGGGGGGGGGGCGGACACTAGTAAAAGTATATTTGTACTGTATACATTCCATCTCTGTTCACGTTAACTGTGCTATCTTTTGTTCGTCGCCCCTAGACAAAAGTTATATGGAATATTTATTCGGTTCATATTACTAAATTTAATTCCAGTGATCGCTAGTACTTCCATAAGCAATCGAGATGGGGGGGGGGGGGGGGGGGCGGGGGGGGGGGGGGGTTATTGTCCAGGGACTGTATGTCTTGCTGGGGAATTTTGTCTAGGAAATCAAAATTGGTGTCTATTTGTTGATTGAGGTTGGGGGGGGGTCTGTACGGTGAGGTTATCACCCTGGTATCTTTGACGGGACACATGTATGGTACGATCATTGTTGAAATGTGTACTGTTGACTGTTATTATATGTGTAACGGAAACTCGTTATTGTGCTGGCCACTTGTGATATAATCTCTCAGTATACCGTGTGCTATAAAAAAAATTAAATTTTTATTTAATCTATTGTGATGTTCTGACATCGTTTGCTCATAGATCTTGACACTTCAGTTTATGATGGACACACTAAGGAAACCTATTTCTAGCATAACAAGACAGACCCTCCCCTGGAATCCACAGGACAGCAAGGGGAGAGGAAGACCAAGAAAGACCTGGACACGTGACAAGGAAGAAGACACCAAGAAGATTGGATAAACATGGGGACAGTTTGAAAGACTAGCCAAGTACAGAGAAGCCTGGAAAGCTCTTGTTAGCGGTCTATGTCCCAGTAGGGGCGACACCTAACCTAACCATATGATAGCAATAACTCACGATAGGGGGGGGATGGTAGTAGGGCACTTTGAACTATAGGGGGGATTATAGTTTAAACAATTCATTAAAAAACGTTTTAATAACAAGCTTATAATAATGCACTAAAATGTAGAAAATATATGACACTACTATTTAAATTACCATAAAAAGCGGGTATCTTCCTAAATATTAGTAAAGGTTTCCAATAGATACTAAAGTGACATCGTACCGTTAAGGGGTCGACTGGCCCGTCGGTATACAAGGAAAATCTCGGCGGGCCTCTGGTTGAAAAATACCAGTCGGTACCCATGAACGGTGCTGTAATAGGCCTATCAGTACTTTGATTTGTTTTTTTTTAAATTTATTTGTTTGGTATTTAATTTGTTTTTAAATGTAATGTATTGGTATTTTATTTGTTTTTAAATGTAATTTGTTGGTATTTTATTTGTTTTTTAATTGTAATTTGTTGGTATTTTATTTGTTTTTTAAATTTAATTTGTTGGTATTTTATTTGTTTTTTTTTTAAATTTAATTTGTAGGTATTTTATCAATTTGCGTTATCTTTTCTTCATGTCGATTGCTAAAATCAATTTATGGAGAGAAGTTTCACAATGAAAATTTAAATCCAGGTTGTGTAGCAATTTTTAAAATTCCCTGGCCTGTTTGACACACACCAATACATCCCTTTCACTTTTGATTAGGTCATGAACTTGGTCTGAGTTCATGAGGGCGGAGTCATGTGACCTGTAGGATAGGGACTCTATAGTCAAGTCACTCTACTTTCTCTCATCTTTGGAGCAACTTAGCTTGCCAAAATAAAATTAAACATATTCTTGTGCTACGACACGTATGCTCCACTGAGTAAGTTATTGCTTTTACGTAACACTCTGTAGAGAGAAGGACTCTTGCACTCCGCTTGAAGATAACTGAACGTATTTGAAAAAAAACTAGTGTTAAAGTTTAAAAAACATTTTAGTGTGGAAACTACTAAATCAGATCTATGTGTTAAGTTTAGGGGTATTGTTATTTATTATTATATTTTGAGTATGTAAATGCAAGATTATAAATAAATTCATGATGATATATCGGTAACATTGATGGCTGAATGACCAGTGGCACATCAAATAATCTAGCATAATTTCTGTTATATTTATAGTAGTAATTAATGTATTAAATCAACTTCTAAAGCTATTCAACTGATTTACCTACATTTGAAAAAGTCAGTTATAAAAAAGTAAATGACATCGCAATTTTATTATTATTTTGATGTTATCTCATGTTAAATGAGGCGTGCCTTAAGCCAATAAATATTCATAAAACTCCGTCTACATATGTAAACATTATGACACTTACGAGCTCACTTGCTTCAACAAAAAAGTCCATATGAAATTTGAGTTCTCCAAATAAGTGAGGTAAGTGTAAATACATGCTGATAATTTCTACACACACGTTTTACAAAATATGTGAAAGATAAAAGCAAAGCGTGGGCCTACTCGTTCATTTACACTTGAAAAATAACACGTCTCTTTATATTTCTTAAGTTAATGCCTTTCAGGCAATGTGAATGAATACACAAATATTTTACAAAACAATCACCAAAAATAATAGCTTTTTATTACAAATCGATCGTAAATAAAAAGTAAGTAGTTTTAGAAAAAGTGATATTTTTTTTTTAAATTTCATTACAGATAATATTATATACATACAATTTTATATGCACCAGCCCTCACACAAAAATTATCATTAGTAGAGGTCATGCGTTTGTACATTTTTAATAACTTTGTCTTTCTAACTAAAGGTCCCATTCAAACATGACGGTCTATGGGGCAAATGAAGTAGAGTTGAACCTGTTTTTTTGTGATCTTGGTTTATGAAGAGATATTGTGGTCAGTACTATGCCCAGGCGGCTTTACTTTCTCTAACTCAACATCTGGATCTGAACTAGAGACGTTCGGGATGGCAGTCGTGTTTACTATCCCCCGACTATTGTGTTTCAAGAAGCCAACGTTTATTTTTGAAAATTTCTGCTTGGCGCTTGTCCAGCGATTAGGTTGTCGATTATTTTGTGCTTGCTGTTGCTGCTTTTCCCTTATACTTTTATGTAATCCATTCGTTTTATCTAATAAAGATGTGGCTGTTTCTGTAAACTTTTTTACTTTTTCTTCATCTTTTATTAACAAATTTGATAAGTTCATCAACAAGGCTAAAACTGTATACGTCTCATTACATTTTGAATCAAACACGTCTTGATGTTCCGTTGTCTCGAGTTGCTTAACGATCCTCTCTGTTCTTTGTAGCAGATTTACACAACACTGTTCATAACTATAAAATCCTTTCGACTTAGTTCGTTTTACATTTTCATACAATAACTCCCACTGTTTTTTAACTTTGCTTTCGTCTTGAGTTCTATTATTAAAAATCACATAGCGGTTATCAACTTCTTGAAACAGAGCTTGAATATCTCCTCTTTGTTCTCTACACCAGGAACTAAAGTTTGTTTGGGTGTCACCATCGTTATGATCTGAATCAAAGTTATCTCCATATGTGAAAACAATAATACCATAATTTCTGATAGAGTCCTCTCCTAACAAATATTTTATTAACGAGATCGCGTCTTTCTCTTGTTTGGTGAAGCGAACTCCGTATTTTAGCACAATCAGCAAATCTGTAAAACCGTGGGGACAACTGCGTAAGGCATCAAGTAATGGATCGATTTGACAGGCTTCAAAATAGTTGTCGTCGATACTAAAGCCATCGCACACAGTGATGACCGAGTATGTATTATCTAAATTATATCGGCCGGTTATCATAGCAATTCCGGAGCCTTTAGACGAAACTTCCTTGCCACTGTCTTGGGAGCTAACCATACGAGCTATTGAGTCTCGCACGCAACTTTTTCCATTTCCTGATCTCCCTACAAGAAATAATACATGATCAGCAGCTACTTGATTACCTTCAGCATTAGACGCTAGCATTGTCTTTGACGACTGAGATGTTTCATTATCTAACGCATTATCAGGAGGATCAGTCTCTAGATTTCCTTTAAAAACTGATGACATTATTGATATCTGATTTTTTTTATATTGTTAGAATTCGTTTAGTGCAGTATTCAGTTAAGACAGAATAAACATACTTGACAGTTAATCTGCAATAGAAAGTATTTTCTTTTTACAACATTATAGACCTTTAAATCTTTGATTTTTTCCTATTGTAAACATACCAAGTCGGTCGGTTTTTTTCTAGTTAAAAATTGACTAATGTTGATTCTTAAATTATGTATAAATGTGTGCCTTAATTTTCAAACTGCTGCCTGATTAAGTATTTAAGATTAACCATATTTCATTTATTTAACTAATTACTTTACACTCAGTTTACATTCACAGTAAATAGAAATGTCACTTTTATTAAATATTAGTTGTTGTTAACTTTTCGGACTTGGCGGTTCATAGGCAGATGAAGTAGAGTTCATTAGTTTTTGTGACCTCGTCTTTTTAAGGGTCCTAGGTGCTTTGACCACAGGTGCTTTGACCATAGGGGTTTTAACATTAGGGGGTTTGACCATAGGGACTTTGACCATAGGGGGTTTGACCATAGGGGCTTTGACAACAACGGAGCTTTGACCACAGAGGGGGGTTAACCTTAATATATAGATGTTCAAATATGTATTACAAACTGTTATTTGGTTTAAATTTATGATACAATTAATACGATTTTATACATGTTTCCTGAGAGTTAAATAATAGAAATAAACATGTACTACAAAAAAGTCAAGAACGATATTTTAGTCTCCACACAAAGGCTTGCGCTATTATAATCTCCACATTAAGGCTGGCGCTAGGCCTCATAAATTTATTTTAAATATAAATGAAACACAATTAATGCGACATACAACAAGTTTCACAAAAACAATAATGCAGGTGTACTTGAAAATACCTAGCATATATGAAGGATAAAAAACATGCCAACAGTATAGTCAAAGAGGTAATACTTGTATGGTTAACTAAATGAGAGTTGAATTAACATACTATTACATCCTGCCGCAATTTAAAATATAATTTCACAACTTTTAAAATTGATCAAAGACAAAATACCTGTAGTCAAAGACCCTCTGCTAAGAAAACACCTGTGGTCAAACCCCTATGGTCAAACCCCCTATGGTCAAAGCACCTGTAATCAAAGGTCCGCGCACATTTTTAAGGGATAATGTGATCAGTGCTGTCTAAGTGAAAATAACCTTGTTACGTGCAATACTATTTCAGAAAGTGGGTTCTGTTTTTCACCAGTAAGACAACAACTCCCAGCCTTTCGTATAGCTATATATGTAGGCTACTTCTAATATAGGAGAACTTCTCCCCAGTATAGGCTGCCCTATAACCCAAGTTAAGCAGTATGTGTGACTGCGTTCATGTGGGTTTTTGTTTGTTTTATTCAATATGGTTGAACAACAAATAATTCCTTTCTTATTTCTGAAATAAAACATGCATCGAATCTTCTAAATTAAGGTTAATTTCATAATTTCTTACCTGCGCTATACTGCAACCAACAAGTTTCTGTCCGCTGTGTATTTGGAGCAACCCTACCAATCTGGCCACCTATCGTGGTTTTCCCAGAAAGAGAGTGGGAAAACCCCTTTACGTGTTTAGTGAATTGATAACATCATCTGACTGACCTACTTTAGCTGTGCTAGCGATGTGTTTATGTCGCTGACTAAGCATGCGCACACAGAGCTGTTTCAACGGTGCAATAGAGAGGCATTCCATTACAACCCATTCAAACGGCGGTTCTCAAAATGGTTCTCAAAGTTTGCAATGTTCTATGTAGATTTGGCATAGTTAAGCTATGCCATTTAAAGTAATAGATATAATATAAATCCAGAAATGAACACCTATTAAAAACATACTTTAAATAAACGATAGTATAATACAATGAAATTTATTGAGGAAAATGAATCAAACACGTGAAATCATTGGATTGATAAAATGAATTTAAAAAAGACAGTAACAAATGTGAAATTGTTACGTTTTCATCAACACAGATTTACACAGATTTATACAACAACTAGCCGTCCCGGCCAGGCCCTGCTCTGGCTTCTGTGAAAAACCCTTCTGTTAAAGACCATCACCTGTGTGTTTAGTAATCATCATAAACCCGGCATTGCCCACCCAAACCACAACCAACCAAAACCAAAACAACAAAACGCAAACATAACGCTAACACAATTACAAATACAAACGAAAACAAAAACTTACAACAAACCAACCACAACCACAAACACCAATACGAACACAAAGAAAAAAGCAAACGAAAACAAACCAAATCCAAACACAAAACCAACCACAAACACAAACCCAAAGAAAAAAACAAACGAAAAAGCAAACGAAAACAAACCAAATACAAACGCAAAACCAACCACAAACCCAAAGAAAAAAAACACAAAAGAAAAAACAAACGAAAACAAACCAAATCCAAACGCAAAACCAACCTCAAACACAAATACAAACACAAACCCAATGAAAATAAAACACAAACGAAAACGAAAAAAGAAAGAACAAAAACGAACCAAATCAAAACGCAACCACTAACGCAAACCCAACCTAAACACAAAGAAAACACTAACGCAAATATAAACGCAAAGTGCTCACGGGGCTGAATCGCCTACTTCAACTTAATAAACGACTATAGTACCCCAACTTATTCATAGTCTTTTGCACTCACTTTAATGAACGTAGGCGCGAAACCGAACACGGGAGGCCCGGGACCCCAAAAAGCACCCTGTCTGGGCGCCAGAGGACGCACCATGACGTCACCGCCTGATTGAACTTAGTAAACGCCTATAGTGCATAACTTATTTATAGTCTTTTGAACTCACGCGAACGTAGATACCATAGCGTACACCGGAAGGCCCGGGGCGCCAAATAGCACCCTGTCGGGGTGCCGGAGGACGCCCGGATTTGATTCACTTAAAGACTATAGTAACCTTTCTTATCCATAGTCTATCGCACTGTTTAAAACAAAATTATGCAGCATAGCGCTCACATGATAGCCCAGGGTGCCAAATCAAACCGTGCAGGGGCGCCGGCGGACGCGCCTGTTTCAATTTAGTGAACAAAAATGATAATACTCCAAGCTTATCCGTAAATGGAAAGAAATAAACGTATATGATTTGTAGGACCTGGCTTATTAAATGTTATTGATTTTAAAAAAAAAAAATAATTATTGAACAGTATGTTCAGTGTATAGAATAAATAAAAGGCAGTGTTAAAAATACCTAACGACATTGCACTTAATCAATCCCCGCTAATTGTGTAATTATTTTTTTTTTTCTTAACACCAAAAACAAAGTAATAAAATGTTAATTCTCTCTTCTTAAGGATTTATTTTTCATTAAAGGGATATAACTTTGCAGTCAATACATTTCCGACACAATCGTTTTATTATTAAAATTAGAAAATCATTATGGCTTAGTTTGACTTAAAACCATTTTTAAAACGGCAACCATTTCGTCACTCATTTATTTAATTAACATTTTTAAAGCGGACTAGTTATTTTTCTTAAGTGTATCCCTTACTGCATGTAAGGTTTTTTCTTTGACGTGATAGGTAATTGTAGTATTACGATAAAGTAGCGGAAAGGATTATTATCATCGTCACTCCAACTAATACAGCAGCCAGTATTATCTTCTTTTGGATAGACATATTTCTAAGTCTGTAGCACCTCTTCTTCATCCCCCTTTCCTCGTCATATTCATCACACGAACGTCTTCTTTTCATTACTTTGGTGCGCTTATCTTTCTTATCGTGATTGAAATCATGAATACCTTGATCTTCCAATATAAATTGTTTTGATTCTTCTCTTTTATTTTGTGGATGTTTGTTTTCCACATTAGTTATTTGAGAATTGCTCCTTTCATGTGTTGAATCAATTGGAAGAAGCTCTACATACTTCGATTTCCCAAATATCTTGCTAGCTTCAAATTTTGTTTCTGGCTTGTTTAAACCGACCCATTCGTCGCGGCTTTCTTTAGCAAGATTTAGTAACTCAGAAGTGTAAGGCCCGCTCTTTTTCACATCGGCCACCATTTCAAGTAACGCCTTCCTTTGATTATTTTTAACTGTGTCATCCTTTGCCTTATTGTTAAATAACACACATCTATTGCCACATTCAAGAAACAGTTTCTGAACTTCACCCTTCTGCTCTCTACACCAATCATCAAAGGTGTGGTTACCATCTTCATGATCAAGATCGAAGTTATCCCCATACGTCATCAAGATAATCCCCCATTTTTTAAATACGTCATTGCCAAAAATAGATTTGATAGTTTGTACTGCGTCCTTCTCCTGTTGGGTAAACCTCACCCCGTACTTCATCACAAACACAAGGGCGGTGAAACCGTCGGTCAACTTTCTAGATATCGACCTCACTAAATCTTCAGGGTCTACGATCATGTCATCGCCGCTATCACCTACTCCAGTACCATCAATCAGCACCAGATTGTTCTCGACATAGAAAGAGATGTCATTACCAGGTTGCGTTCTCTCTTCTGTGAGAATTGAGTTGATGGACGAACTTTTACCATTGCCAGTCCTTCCAACAAACAGCAAAACATCTTTAGTAGACATTTCTCTCTGTAAGATAACAATACATATCCTTTATATACATATATGTAAATACATATACAAGTACACACACACACTCATATATATATATATATATATATATATATATATATATATATATATATATATATATATGTGTGTGTGTGTGTGTGTGTGTGACGGGGTGGCCTACTGATAGAGAGCTAGACTGCTATCCCAATAGTATCGAGTTAAAATAAGTCGGATGCCCCTGAGTCCACCCAGCTCTGATGAGTACCTAATTCAAGTCAGAGAAAACAAAGTCGGCTGGGGATAGTGCTGATCACACCATCCATATATATGCCGAGTTCTCTGAAGCAGATTAACTCTAACTCATTTGCTGCACATGTCTTGGGCACGAACGGGAAAATATTAAGATTATATATATATATATATATATAAGATTATATATATATATATATATATATATATATATATATATATATATATACTAGCCGTCCCGGCCAGGCCCTGCTCTGGCTTCTGTGAAAAACCTTTCTGTTAAAGACCATTACCTGTGTGTTTAGTAATCATCATAAACCCGGCATTGCCCACCCAAACCACAACCAACCAAAACCAAAACAACAAAACGCAAACATAACGCTAACACAATTACAAATACAAACGAAAACAAAAACTTAACAACAAACACAACCACACCCACAAACACCAATACAAACACAAAGAAAAAACAAACAAAAAAGCAAACGAAAACAAAAACCTAACAACAAACCCAACCACAAACACCAATACCAACAAAAAAAAAATCAACGAAAAAAGCAAACGAAAACAAACCAAATCCAAACGCAAAACCAACCAAAAACACAAATACAAACCCAAAAAAAAAAAAACACAAACAAAAACGAAAAAAGAAAGAACAAAAACGAACCAAATTAAAACGCAACCACTAACGCAAACCCACCTAAACACAAAGAAAACACTAACGCGAACATAAACGCCCGGGGCGGAATCACCTGTTTTCGCTTAATGAACGACTATAGTACCCCAACTTATTCACAGTCTTTTGCACTCACTTAAACGAACGCGCCTGTTTCAATTTAATAAACAATTTTAATACTCCAAGCTTATCCGTAAAATACCTACAACATTTGCACTTGATCAATCCCCGCTAATTATGTAATTATTTTTTTCCCAACACCAAAACAAAGTAATTAAAAAGTAAATTATTTTCACGGAATGCAATGGTTTTATAAAGGGAAGTAATTGTGTTTTTCCTAATTTATCAAAGGGAAGTAAGTGCTATAGGACTAAATAAAGACATAATTAGAATTTTTGTAAAAGATGATATTTTTTTTTAAACTTGTGTTTAATGAACATGCCGACAATTATTACTATAATTTGAAAAATGAAAATTATTTCCCAACACTTTCAATGGTAATTTTTTAGCTCATAAATTTAGACAATTGCGCACGATAATTTTCTAACACTTAAATTCGTACAATTCCAACGACATACAAATGCATTACATACAGAACTGAGCTTTATATATTAGATATATATATATATATATATATATATATATATATATATATATATATATATATATATATATATATATCGGCGCCTTATATATATATATGATCATAACAATGTAATGTCGTATTCAAAATTATCAAAAAGTCAGACTCAGTTAAAGAATTGATTCACTCGTAACTCCCGAAAAGATTTAATTAGGAAACCAATATTAAACTTGCCAAGCATCAACTGGGGAAGACTAAGGTTTAATAACAGATTGTATAAACAATTCTAGTATCTCGCTGTCCAGTGGCGTAGGCAGGGGGGGGTAGGGGGGGGGTCATAATCCCCCTCATATGAGTGGGGGTGCAAATCGAAAGTTTGAGGGGGGGGTTCAAATCGAAAGTTTGAGGGGGGGGGGGAGCAAATCGAAAGTTTGTCCCCGGGTAAAAATTTGAACCCCCCCCCCCCCCCCCCCTTGAGACGATCCTGGCTACGCCACTGTCGCTGTCAATATTCTTTCGTGCACTTAAAGAAATTCCCCCTAAAGCAACTCTACACTCTATTTTGTTGGAATACGCACGTTTTTTCGATTAAAAGCATGCGAATGCAAACATACGTTATTGTAAGTTATATTTAAAAGGTGGTTAATAATAACTACACAAACCTGAATAGAAAAACGATTTGACAGCGTTTAGTTTATTCCCTGTTTAGATATAGTCCTGTGTGTTTTCAGACAGCCAGAAGCACACAGCTACGCTAATGCAGTTCGGCTGACAATATGTCCACAAGAAACAATTTACTATTTAGATATCTCAATGTGTGTTAATCATCCGACAGTAGACGTCGCTTCGTTCCGGGTTTTCACAAGTAATATCAGGAATACCCAGAATTACTGACGTGGAAAAATCAATAAGCCAACACGAATATGTTACTGCTTCTGTTCTACCATCATATAGTTTTTAAAAACAAAAAGCAGCTAGAATTGCTGTTTTGAAGATTTATGTCGTATATTACATATTATTATTATGACTGAATTGTTAAAAAATAAATAAAAGAGAATACTTTAAAATACGATATATTTCTTTTATTCTTAGTGTATGCAAAAAATACAATTTGCTTCCTAATTGTATAATGAATATAATAAAGAAAATTAAAATACTTCATTTAAATTACGATACACTCTATATTTCTCTGTTCCATTATTCCATCAAATCTGCTGATTTTTATTTTATGTTGTAAAAACATAATAATACGGCATATAGTAGTGATTAATGAAAGTAATATAGACACATATTTTGGAGATAATGAAAATACTGCTACAATTACCCCTTCTTAACCCCCCACCCACCAAACCAACGTATCCCCTTCCCATCCCCTACCCCAGCCAACCCAATGCAACCCGTAACGCTCCCAGTCCCACATCCCAACCAACCCACCCATTCTCCTGATCCCAACTTCCCCTCCCCCCACACCCATTAGCTACCCCAGCTTCAACCAACCATCCTCTTTTCCTGTCTTAACCACTTGTCTGATAATATGTAGTTGGTGATGCTCGAGAGATGCTTAAAATAAACTGGTTAAAAATTAAAACCAACATGATAAACATGTTGAAGTAAAAGAGTTAAGACAAATTATGATCTGAAAAGAAAAAAAAAGAAACTTTTGAAAACAACTCCTGAACGGTGTTGTTGGGTTTACAATTGTTCCAATTTAGTGCTCCAAGCCTATGCATATAGGAGAGAAAAAACTCAAACATAAAACAAATTCAACCTTAAACTTTGTTTCCGGCTTCTGATATGTTTTTGGAAGCACACTCAGAAAGAAAAATAGGATCTTATCGGAATCAACAGACCATATTGTCACTAAGATCCATACCGTAAGCATAATTTGTGAATACTTTGATGAACACATTTTATTTTATTTAAAATTCACTTGAAAAAAAAAACAAGATTTGGTTGCAGCTTATTTTTTTTTATAATTTAAACAATAATCATATATATTAAATTATTTTAAATATTTTTTCTCCACATTTCTAATTATGGGAAGCAACCGATTTTTACTTAAACTGGATTTGTTCAAAGATATTTTTATTACTTCATGCTAATAGAACTAGTTTAAAACAACACATTTTATTATTTGTATCTTATCACAAATTGTAATAAAACATTTAACGCTCATAAATAATGATTACATATAATCTAGTACAATGATTTTTATTCTTTAAACTGCATTTTCATAAGATTCTACGTTCGATACACACCAAGGTATTCAAGGGATTTGACATTCGTGCTTATAAAAACCGATCGATTATTGGATATATTGGGGCGCAGTGTGAACTTGCCTTTGGTGTGCTAACAAACCCAACCCGTGTTAAACACACCATGACCACACCTATCCGGTGAAAACAACCAGGCTTACCGCCAAAATACCCTATCTGCGCATCCTTGCAGAAATCTTAGTGGTAGCACGCTCGTAAGCCGAAGACTTGTTCTTTCTGCGCGCCTATTTTTGCCTTATAGAACATTATTTGTTTTGTATCTGTTCTAATGAACAACACCAACCTCATTAGAAATCCTTCACTTAAGAAAGAAACGGGAAATGTAAGATCTGTCGTTATAACTAAAGAAAGTGAAACATCTTACACATTTAAAAAAAATTCTGTCTGATCTTAAATTATTAGAATTTTACATTTTTCAGATTTATTATTCTAATTCATTGATTTGGTTGATGTTTTAATATTTTAAAAGTATTGATACTTCAACATTCTTCAACGTGTTATTAAGACGAGCATAGCATACCACTAACATTAAAAAAGGGACATTTTTATTTTTATATGAATGGAAAATAGTATATAACTATAATCATTATAGAAACATCTTGTGCGTTTTTTAGTCTTTTAAACAACAATTGTATCTATTAGTAATCAATTAATTGAGTCCTTGCACGATACATCACGGATCGTTCAGTATGTAAACATCCTCTATCGCGGTGTACATGTCCGCGATCTAAATGGCGATCTGTGCTGTGGAAGGTTGTGATACTCGAAGTGGCAGATCTAAAGGGATTCTTTTATTTCGACTGCCAAGGGTTATATTAAACCAAGGTATAGAGATCGGCATTCAACAACAATTTATATATATATATATATATATATAGATTTAGATCTATAATCCAACTCTAAATCTAATCATGTTGTAAACGAAATTAAATCTAGATTTAGACTGACTGGCTACGCTAGGTAGATATAGAATCTAGAATGTACTTATTTAATTAAATTTAAATACAAATTTAATTAAATTTTTTTCAGCCTACAAAATTTAGACCTATATGCGATTGATAATACACCAATAATTAACAATTAAAAAAATAGGAGTAATAATAACAATGTAATTATCTCTAAGATCTAGAATCTAGCTCTAGATTATAATCATTAATATTTAACAAACGAAATGATCTGAAATTGAAATAGATTGTATGACTAGACTCAGATCTAAATCTGCTACTAATGTTAAATTCGTAAAGGTATTTGATATTTTTGTTGTAGAAGGATATAATAAATTATTTAGGCCTACCTACTATGTATCTAATTACAGTGCTATGTATCTGATACTGGACTGAGTTTAATTAAATTTAGAAGCAGATCTGCGGTACTAATTTCCCCTTAGTTTCTCTTCTGGGCCCTGAGGGTAATACATTATATAAGAGATGCTATCTCTGGTTGGCTGAGATCTAAGAGCAGCAATCCATGTTACCTACAAAGACATCACGTTTTATGGTGGGTTAGAAACGACTGTGGGCTTGGTGTGAAGTAGCATGGAGTTAGAAATTTTGAGGGGAGGGAAGTGGTATTGATTCCTCTGTGGTCCCCACCCTGCTCGACCATGACGGTGGGCACATGATAAGATAAGAAACATTTTACTATTTAGATATCTCAATGTGTATAAATCATCCGACAGTCAACGTCGCTTCGTTCCGGGTTTTCACAAGTAATATCAGGAATACCCAGCATTACTGATGTGGAATAATCAATAAGCCGACACACATATGTTGCTGATTCTGTTCTACCATCGTATAGTGTTTAAAAACAAAGTGGTGCTAGGATAACTGTTTGTAAGATGTATGTCGTATTATTCCAATGTTATTATTATGACTGAATTGTTAAAGAATAAAATAAAAGAGAATACTTTAAATTTGGATATACTTCTTTTATCATTAGTTTATACAACACATACAAAATGCTTCCTACTTTCTTTAGTGAATATACATATTTATGAAAATACATATATATATATATATTACCTTTCTTAACCCCTCCTCCCACCAAAACAACCTATCCATTTCTCATCCCAACCCCAGCCAACCCAGCGCGACCCCTTACGCCGCCAACCCACCCCCATCCTAACGAACTCTCCCCTTTCTCTCCTTGTCAAGAAAATATGTTGTCACTACAATTCATCCGAAAGCATAATTCTCATGAACACATTTCGTTATTTAAAGACTAACTTAAAAAAAAACCACGACTTGGTTGCAGCTCAATTTTTTTTTAATTTTTAGCAATAATTATATGTATTCGATTATTTTAAATCTATTTCTCGATATTTTTAATTATGGGAAGCAACCGATTTTTACTCAAAACTGAATTTGTTTATAGATATTTTAATTACTTCATGCTAATAGAACTAGTTTTAAAAAATATATTTTGTTATTTGTATCTTATCACAAATTGTAATAAAACATTAAACACTCATATATAACGATTACATATAGTCTAGTCCTATGATTTTTATTTTTAAAAATGCTTTGTACATACAATTCTATGCTCGATACTCACCAAGGTATTCAAAGGACTGAAAACTCGTGCTTATAAAAGCCAATCGATTATTGGATTTATTGGGGCGCAGTGCGAACTTGCCTTTGGTGTGCTAAGGTGTGTTATAAAACACTAACGTGTGTTATAAAGCACTATCTCTACACCAATTCCACGGTGATTATACCTTACGGTAATACAGGCTATTCGCCATACGTCTATCTGCCCTTCAATGCAGAAATCTGCGTGGTAGCACGCTCGTAAGCCGAAGACTTGTTCTGTCTGCGCCCCTTTTTTGCCTTATAATAGAAAATTATCGTTTGCTATGTATGTGTTGCAACCTTATTCGAAACCCTTCACATAAGAGAGAAACGGGGTATATATATATATATATATATATATATATATATATATATATAAAGCTGTCGTTATAACTAAAGAAAGTCAAACATCTTACACGTTATAGGCAATTTTATTTTATTAAAGAATCCAAGGTTGATTTATTTATTTTTTTGGTGCATATATGTGTTATTTTTATGAGTAAGATTATGTTGGACAATTATGATGAAGTGAAATATGGCAAAGTTTGCTTGTAAAAAAATCTCTCAAGTATAATATATGCGGATAGTTATGTATTGATGCAAACAAGTTACTGTTATTCATTCTAAGCAATTTATTTGATGTTTTGCAATGTTTTATTTGCAATCGCTGTGAACTGCGTTATGGTTATATACTCTTTATTTAAATTCTTTTTTTAAAATATGTGTTGAAATAATTTCCTTTGTTAAGAAATACCAAATATTTTAGTAATATTTTGTATTTGATTAAAATGTTATTAATTTTGTATTTGATTGTGTAATATTACCTGGGTAAATGACATCGCCGTACATTATAAATAGAATAATTTAACTACATATAAACACAAATGACAAACGTAATATATTACGTATATTTTAATCTTTTTATTGCTTTATAACTGTCTACATTTAGCTATGATATATATTTATAATTATGCTATGTTTTTTAACGTTCTCTAGAACGATCATAACTGTTCAGAAGATTTAAGTTTCATACTAAAAGTGTTGTCTAAATAATAATGTTGGTTAGACTCAGCACACAAATATGAACACAAATAGCCATCTGGCTACTAATTACTTGGTTAAAAAAGCGTTTTAAAACAGTCTTAACTCCTTCAGTAATGTAAGGATTGCACGCATAGTTTGTAATATATCATCAGAAATTTAGTAGTATAATGTTTGTAATAATGCACGAAAAAGTAGAAAAGTGTTGATTTTCTTTAAATATATAATAATACACTACTATATAAATAACTATAAAGTGTATTTTATTATGCATCACTAACAACTATCCACTATTGTACAGCACTACCAACTGCTTATTGTTATACATCACTACAAACTTCAGCACTAGTAAGTACCCTTTGTTATACAGCACTACAAACTAACCTTTGTTATACAGCAGAATCTACTACCCTTTGTTATACAGCACAACCTACTACCCTTTGTTATACAGCACTACCAGCTACCATTTGTTATACAGCACTACAAACTACCCATTGTTATACAACACTACCAACTACCTCTTTGTTATACATCACAACCTACTACCCTTTGTTATACATCACTAACAACTACCCTTTGTTATACAGCACTACAAACTACCCTTTGTTTTACAGTACAACCTACTACCCTTTGTTATACAGCATAATCTACTAACCTTTGTTATACAGTACTACCAACTACCCTTTGTTATACTGCATCAGAAGCGCTGTGAAATCATCCTTGTCTGGCCATTAGTTGTTCTTTTTCTTCTTCCGCTTTCTTAATTTAGTTTATTGCGGAGGATTTAAACAAGTCCAACTTCGTGTATGAACTGGATTGTGATCTCCAGATCAGCGGGTGCCCCATATAGTTTTTCCTTGAGTGGGGTGTATAGGGGCCAGTGTTTGGATCGCGCTTGACTTATAAGGAGCAGTCCTAAAGTACGTGCTCTGTATTCTCCGGGCCCACAAGAGCAAGTTTCACAATTCCCAACTTTTAGTTTTTTTATATATGTGTTCTTTTAGTCTTTTGTGGTATGATCTGAGTCTGAAAATTATGTGTTATCTGCGTGTCAATTTGTAATGTCCGTCGTCTTTTTTGTAGCGTGGGTGTGTGTCAGACCACATTTGTGATTGTTTTATTCAATATAAAATGTTAGATTTAACATCTCAAATGCCCGAGTTCGAATGCCGGTCCAACACAGTAGAACGTCCCTGACTCCCCCTGCAGCTCTGATGGGTACCTAACTCATGTTAGGGAAAGTAAAGGCGGCTGGGCAAACTGCTGACCATACCTTCCCTTCATATATTGAGGTCAAGAAACGTGTTTTCTACTTCATACGGATCGCTAGGTCTAAAGAGGGTTCTTTACTTTCCTTTTATTATGAAACCTTGCTTATTGGTCTCTAATGCAGTGTTCAATAACTTTTCAACTGGTGTCTACCTTGGCGTTTATATAAACAGCCACTTGAAGACACTCTCTGTAAGGTGTAGCAGTAGCGTAGCGAGGGGGGTGGGGTGGGCGAGGGGGAAATATGTCCCCGGGCGCCGACCTTAAGGGGCGCTAAAATGGGTTGGAAAAATAGATTGAAAGGTTGAGGAGGGTGCAAATCGAAAGTTTGTGGGGGGGGGGGGGGGGTGCAAATCGAAAAGAAAAGTTTGTCCCCGGGCGCCGGGAAGGGTCGCTACGCCTGTGAGGCGAGGTGTAGACGAATATTAATAGTCCGAGTGCCTTCTAATAAAAACAATAATCAAACTTAACATTCCACAGCATACTTAAAACTGAACTCGAGAAACCATATCCAAGAATTGCATCGCTATCACGTTAAATTCACGGGTGGTAGTAACTAGTAAAATACCAGTAAATATTCTGCTTAAAATTTAATTTTTTTTTAATTTAATTTTTTGAATTGACACCCACGTAATCAAGCATGAACAAACATCCAACATAAAACATTTTCAACAATATATCTTTTTAAATTTTTAAACTCCTGTTATATTGATCAAGACAATTACAATGCCATTTGTTAAAATCAATGAAGAAAGTAATAATTTTATATAGACTTATTAAAACAAAACAAAGCAAATATGTCAAGATGTTTAATTGCATTTCATTTTTTATATTCCTTTTTTACACAATAAAAATAATTAAAACTGCATACTTGGAAATAATATATTGTAACTATTATGAATGGATTGGATAGCCTATTGAAACACAAATACCATACAAAAGCAAGCACACACTTTTAAAAGTCAGCGTAAAATATACAGAAAGCTGAGAGAAACGGGATACGTAAGAAGCTTTCGTTATAACTAAAGAAAGAGAAACATGTTTCTTACACATTTAAAAAAATGTATTTTTTAAACTATTAGAATTTTACATTATTCAAATTTATTATTCTAATTTATTGATTTGGTTGATGTTTTAATATTGTAAAATTACTGATACTTTAAGATACTTCAACGTGTTATTAAGACGAGCATAGCATACCACTAACAGTAAAAAGGGACATTTTTTATTTTTACATAAATGGTAAATAGTATATAACTCTGATCAATATAGAAACATGTGTATTTTTTAGGCTAACTGCAATTTTATCTTTTGGTACCAATTATCTAAAGTAACAACAAAAATGTTTCTTTTAAGATTTTATGTTCGATTTAGCATAACATTTTCAAATAAACATAAAAAACACCATTTAGTCCTTAATATTTACATTTATAATAATTATGTACACCATTTTTCTCCGAGATAATTAGAGATAAAGTATTTTAAGCATTGCTGCCAAATACTGTCTAAAATAGATAAACATAATAACTAAACGGATTGGAGTAACCAAAATGTTTTTTAAAGTTATTTATTAGTAATCAATTGTTAATAATACAAACACAACGAAAAGTGTTTGAATGAACGGCAAAAATACCGCCGTTTGTTTTATTAGGAGAGAACTATCAGTTACATCATCACATGAGCTTACTACTATAATTGCCTTCGGAGATTGATCGAATGTGGACATACTTACACACCAACCCATTTCCCTGCTCATATTGAGTCGTTCTGTACGCGGCGCTCCTGCGATATTGTAATCGGGGACTCACGAGAGAGCCCGTCTTCGTCCCCGACACTTAGGCTGTGAGTGATTAACGTATGAAGGATTTGCCCCTATACATATGATACAAATGCAGGCATTGTTTACGCTGAAATAACTAAGTTTTAGAAAATTAAGGGTCACAAGTCTAAGAAAATATTTTGGTAACGCATTGCTGAAATGCTTCTTATATATTTCGTCAGACTTTAAAGTATCCCTGCGGCAACGCGCAGAGACGGGTACTGTGGTTAATTTAAAAAAAAAATACAAAATGCTTCCAATTTGTTTAAAAAATATCATTAAAAAAATTAAAATACATTATTTAAATTGCCAATTTCAGTATTAGTTTTTGTTTAATGTTCCCATCTAATGTGCTTGTTCGAGTCGGTAAAGCTCATGGGTTGAAAAGTCTATAGTTCGTACCCCCGGACAGATGCGTCTCGTTAGCTGGGGACAGCAAATCTTGTAGTAGAAACAAGACAAAATGAAAAAATAAACCGGGAGTGATCTCCCATAAACTTTCTCGAATATTTACTTTCTCGTATATACGAAGTATAGAGAAAGTATTGTAATCGTGCACAAAAATCACTTGAAATTTTAACAATTTTCACCGTATTACACCTCAGTCCTTCATCACATCCAAAGTATAGAGGACTTATTTTAATCGGGCAAAAATTATCAATTCAGATTTATCAAATTTAAGAGGTTTTATGCGTAATCCAGTCTGAAAAACTGGGCTTTGCAATTCTGTCCGTATGTCTGTGTGTCTGTCTGTCCGTGTGTAAACACGATAACATGAGTACCGTTACAGCTAGGTTGATGAAATTTCATATATAAGTATTTTATCAAAATCGTAGATCCGTATCAACTTTTGAGCGATTTCCGATAACAAGAAGTGGTACTTTTTTACTTTGAATTTTTCAAAAGCCTATAACTTTAGTACTATTTCAGATAGATAAATGAAATTTCACATGTAAGTATAAAATCTAATTCTCTACCTTCTGTCAAATTTTGAGTAATTTCCGTTGCCCGGAAGTACTAATTTATGCTACTTCCGATTTCTCAAAAAACTAATGTAAATTTTTAAAGTACTAATAATATTGCGCACTATTATGCACTTTTTTAATTTGGCGTTCACTTGGTGTGCAATCTTTTGTCTACGAGATTTTATTCTATTTTTAAAACTTCCGGTTATCGGAAATCGCTCAAAAGTTGATACGGATCTACGATTTTGATAAAATACTTATATATGAAATTTCATCAACCTAGCTTTAACGGTACACAAGTTATCGTGTTTACACACGGACACACACACAGAGACAGACAGACACACAGACATACGGACAGAATTGCAAAGCCCAGTTTTTCAGACCTGATTACGCATAAAACCTCTTAATTTTGATAAATCTGGATTGATAATTTTTGCTCGATTAAAATAAGTCCTCTATACATCGGATGTGATGAAGGACTGAGGTGTAATACGGTGAAAATTGTTAAAATTTCAAGTTATTTTTGTGCACGATTACAATACTTTCTCTATACTTAGTATATACGAGAAAGTAAAAATAAAACATTTGCCTTGTAGTTTTTTCTTGGCTGGACAAAGCTTATGAAAGCAAATACAAAAAAAGCAGGCTGAAATCGGTGTCCACGGCCTATGTGGCGAATAATAAGTTGACATGTACTATTTAATGTGGTTTCTACTTCATACGGATCGCTAGGTCTAAAGAGGGTAAGGGGTGGAAGCAGGCGTTGTAACTGAAATAGCAATATAAACATAAAGTGATATCTGTCTGTTCTGTCTTTACTTGGACTATATTCTGTACCTTTGTCTACCCTTGGCGTTGAAATATCACTTTATGTTTATATTGCTATTTCGGTCTAAAGAGGGTTACTTTTCTTTTATTATGAAATCTTGCTTATTGGTCTCTAATGCAGCGTTCAATAACTTTTCTCCCAGAGGTATGCGACCCTTCCCGGCGCCCGGAGACAAACTTTTCGATTTGCACCCCCCCCCCCCCCTTAAACTTTCGAATTGCACCCCCCTCAAACTTTCGATTTTCACCCCCCTCAACCTTTCAATTTATTTTTCCAACCCATTTTGGCGCCCGCTAAGGTCGGCGCCCGGGGACATATGTCCCCCCCCCCCCTCGCAATCTCCAAGAAAAGTATATAGGCCTACATTTAAATAGATATGAAAAGATGAGAAAATATGAAATGATATTTCTTATCTGATTAACGTGTGCTTACAACGCTGTAGTTTCTAGCATTGAATGTTTACAAAATTCATGAATAGCCCCTGTAGTTTTAACGTTTTAATAATTTAAGTATATGTTTTCAAGATCTTTCCGGGCTAAAACAGTATCAATTAATTAAATACAGAAACAAAACAGTGTACAAAACTATCCACACAATAATTATACATTAATTAGAAACAGAAACAAAACATAGTGTACAAAACTATCCACAAAATGCATATTGTAAAGAGGGGTGTAGAAATGTAGATTATATCTGCCGTGGCTTGTGGATAGCGTACCCTCTTATAAAGCAAACAACCAGCAGTACCAAAAATAATTTCAAGAAGAGGTGTGTTTGCTCCTTTTACAACAAGAGTATACAAAACAGAAAAATTATTATACCATCCATCGAAGATAAAGTACAATATAACCCATATTATGATCATGCATTTTTGAGTATGAGGTGTTATAGACCGTAATTCGTTTAATATGTTGGCTAATAATGTAGGTGGAATATTTTTGCCACCGAATTTGTCAAACTGCTTTCTTGTGTAGGGGAGTCTTTGAAACATGTCCACCATATCCATCAGCATCCTCACCATGCTCTGTTTATCTTGTGATTTGTTATTGAACAACACATACCTGTGGCCACACTCTTTAAATAGTTCCGCGATATCTCCTTTTTGTTCCTTACACCAGTCATTAAAAGATACGCTTTTATCCTCGTGATCGATTTCAAATATATCCCCATGTGTAAAAACTAACACGCCCCTCTTTTTAAAAACATCATAGCCGAACAATGATTTGATTTTATAGATAGCGTCCTCCTCAAGTTTAGGGTACGTAGTGCCGTACTTCAAAACCAACACAAGAGCGTGGAAACCCGTTGGTGGGATAGCCTTTCTTACGGCAGTTGCTAAGGACGCTTTGCTACATTGTAGGTCAGTTTCAGTGTCCCCAACTAAGTTCCCATCAATGACAGTTACCTCCCTACCTTGGACCACGCTTGTACCAATATTTATATTGAGGCTACCTTGAATATTGATGACTTTTGAGTCAGGATTTAATTTAGACAAAATTGACTTCCAGGTTGAAGTTTTTCCACTGCCATTTAAACCAACAATAAAAATTCCTCTTTTAGAAGACCTATTTAAAGAAAAAATAAATGAGATAAAATATATTTTAAACTAAACTCAAGTTAGTTGAAATAATATTAAAGAACACGAAACTATACTTTAGTTTGTCTTTATGTACACACATGTAAAATAGACTACATGATTTGCGAACTCGTCGTATCTTCGATGTGTCTCTATGAAAACAATATTTAGCTATATGACAATATAAGTTTTCCTCTTCCGGCAATTTGACGCTGTCCCAGATGAAAGTTTGATGCCAAATTTTGAAGAATTTCATCAATCCTATATTCTTGGACGCACGACCTTGTATTCTAAAACTGAGTTATTTAAATGTAAATAACGCATGCGCTTGGATTTTGTTTATAGGGGGGGTACCTAAAATACCGCCCAGCACTTACCAGTGCGTAGTGTATGAAAGCCTTGAGTGTGTATAAATCACTCTCCATAATAGTGGTGTAGAACACACATCCAGACGTCTTCAGCTCCCGGTTACAATACCGCAGCTCCAGCCTAATTTAATTTGCTGAACGACTTTGGCACCCCATCTTATCCATAAACTTTTGCATTAAGTAAAACGAACGTACGCGCCATAGCTTTCACCGGTAAACCGGTGGCACTAATTCGCAGACTGCCGGGGCGCCGGAGGTCGCACATGATTCGACTTTAAAAACGACTATATTAGCGAATCGTATTAATAGCCGATCGCACTGATTAAAAAGATCTTCTAAGTCTAAAAAAAACATCCACCTACCTACCTACCTACACATTTCTCTATATATATACTTATATATATATATATATATATATATATATATATATATATATATATATATATATATATATATATATATATATATATACACATATATATACATATATATTCATATATATATATACATATATATATATATGCATATATATATACATATATATACATATATATATATATATATATATATATATATATATATATATATATATATATATATGATCGTTGCATTGTCTAAAAAATATTAATTTACTTACATATTGAAGAAGTACTGTGTGACAACTAGTCAAAAATAAATGTCTCAAGTAAGATTCTTCAACGTTTAATGCAGCATAATCGTCTAACAGAATATTGTATTGTCTTGTGTTTTATAGGTTTGCAACGCATCTATTTATGAACCGTGACCTACATCTAAATATCTTTGGGGGGGGGGGGGGAGGGTAAACTTTTGTTTAATTTCGACCAGTGGGATTCGCTGGATATGCTCGATGATAGAACAGTTTACCTGAGATGTGGGGGTAGGAAGGGATGAAGCGGCTGAAGGACTGGGGGGGGGGGGGGAATAAGAACGCTTGAGAAAGTAGCTATGAGGGGATCGGTGGGGAGGGTTAGGTTGCAGCGTTGGTGTCTGTCTTCTGTGTACAAGGTGAACACACGGACACATAAGTTAAGTTCAGTGAAGCGCATCTTGGGGTCTGTAAACACAGCTACCAACTGATAACACAACCACATTTAACGAAAAAAAATAAAAATTTCTTATAGTAAAGGAGTAGAAGTTTTGTAACCTCTCTTCTACTGGGAAAGGCCAAGAGCTGCTAGATGCACACATTTTGGTTTAGAAGATGTTCTTATTTGTTATAAAAAAACATTTTAACGTTACCTTATGAGAAATGTAGTCTGAATTTTTAATGATTAACATCATTTTATTTACAACAATATTTTAAATTATTGTCAGCTAAGTTTATGCTAGTTTTCACTTGATTACGTTATCACATGCAGAAAAAAAGATGGGGGTGATAGTGACTCCAAAAAGCAAATTTTGCAGAGCATAATATAATAAAAAAATTGGAAATGAATTGAAAGACTATTAATATAAATTAGTATTCAAATGGGTCGGCGTGGTATGGTTGGTAACGCTTATGTCCTCTAAACATAAAAGACCAGAGTTCGAGCCCCTGGGCAGATAAGGCCTGAATACTGAGTACAGCAACCCAACTTGTATAATTTGGCTATTTGGCTCAAAACAAGCAGAAAATGTACTACTTAATTGTACTGTAATTGGTCTAGTTGATAAACGACATGTACGTAGTTCTAGAAAAGTATACACGTAATGAGGGAACTAACCCTTCTCCCCAATTTTGCTTAGAACACCTTCCTGGTCCAGACTATCTTCTTTGATCTTAATTTTAGTTTAGGAAGAGATACCCTTCCAACACGATCATGTATACGTGTCAGCTGGTTATCCGCCATTTACGCCGGTGACTCCAATTTAGCCTGCTTTTATTTGTGGATTTGCTTCCATAGCCTTTGTCCTACTAATAACAAACTACAAGGCAGCATTTGATTTATGAATTGTCTCTCCTAGAACAGTTGCTATCCTAGCTAAAGAGCTTCATCTGCCCCAGGGTTCGAACACGAGACTTATCGGTTTAGCAAACATGAGCTTTACCAGCTCGACCACGCCGACCCCAACTATGATTTAAAACGAAGATCAAAATATCCTGACTTTGCTGGAGAACATAGGAAACCTTGGTGAAATTAGGAGCCACAAAGGTTATGAAGTATTAGACACTCTTAGTCTAGTTTAGCGATGTATGGGAGACAAGTACCCCTAGCTTCACTGGAGAGAGAGAGAGAAATTAAGAGAGAGGGATTGAGAGAGAGAGAGAGAGAGAGAGAAAGAGAGAGAGAGAGAAATTAAGAGAGAGGGATTGAGAGAGAGAGAGAGAGAAAAAAAGAGAGACAGAGAGAGAGAGAGAGAGAGAGAGAGAAAAAAAATAAACGATTGGCATTGAATAATATATCAAATCGTACACATGAGTTGCGATTGCCTGCTAGACCTAAACATTTCTGTGGGTATTTAAAACGTAAGACAAGTTATTGTAAGAACTATAGAAGTGCTGTTTGCTAACATTGTATACAGATACGCACCTCTAAAGCAGGCTCAGATTTAAACACTGCCAGTATCTCACAGTTTTGGCTAAACTATTAATGCAGCTGTTTTATTACTTTTTATAACCGTGTATCAACTACCCAAAATAAACATCCGCTTGTTTGTCCAGAAATCAGTTTAAAAATACTTATGTACAGCTTCAGTTCTAGGAACGTATCCTAATAGACAAAACTGTCAGCCAATGGCGTAACAGATCGGCTGAGGGTCCGCGGACATTACAAGAATGGGGGAACAAAACCATACGCGTTTTTTGCGATAGTAGTAACGACGTATAGCATCATTCCAGAGGCGTAGCAACCGGGGGACAGGGGGGTACATATGTCCCCGGGCGCCGACCCTAGGGGCGCCAAAAAAGCTCATTTTAGCTGCTATTTTGAATTAAAAATATAAAAGATATAGGGGGGAAGGGGGGGGAAGGGGCGGCAAATCGACAGTTTGTCCCTTCCACTGCGCCGGGAGTGGTCGCTACGCCTTTGCATCATTGACCTTCTTTTAAAAAAGGTATGTATAATATTTAATGATATATATCAAATTTATTTCGGTATAAATATACTGTAAGCATCTATATAGGCCTTCTACTAAAACTCAAGTTTGTTTACATGTTTGAATATTTATTTATTTATTTTATTTTTGTGTGTGTTTGGTAACAGGAGAGTGTCTGTACTATGTGTAGAACTGTACAATACGTAATTATGTAGAGAACAATGTACTTTTGGACCAAACTGTAAGTCACAAATTAATTTAAAGACGTTAATTAATGTATTGATTAAGTCATTGGTAGATTAACCACATTAATTATAAAATTTCCAGAAAATTGACTTTACCTATATATGATTTATTTACTTATTATAACAATAATGGCGGTTTACATCAAAGATTTTGGTGCTCATTCTAAAGTGTAATGAGTTATAAAGCTAATTTTCTGTCGGCAATAGATTTAACGATACGTCCGTTCGCTATTTTTATTAGGTTCCAACACTATTATCAATTTTCAACAGTTCTTCTAATTTGATTATACAATACATTTCTCTATATCTACAGATCAGCTGTCGGAGGAATGGAAAGTCAATCTTCCTAGATGTAAAATCTAGAATCTAGGTCTAACCAAAATATCATAATTATCTTCTTAGGGCGCTTAAATTCATGGATGGCACAGATTCTTTCAGCATCTCTTCGGGTGTGGGTGGGGGGGCACTAATAAAGTCTACAGCCTTCCCCTCTACGAACGACTTTGAATTTATAAATAAAATAAAAATTATCAGCCCCCCCCCTTAGAAAAAAAGGTCTGAAAGAAACACTGACATGTTGTGGCAAATACCAAGTAAATATTTTGTTTAACATATCAACTTTATTGTCTTTTAACAAATGTGTGGTTGTTTTTTGTTTTTTTTTTTTTGTTAGTTTTTAGCGCAATTTCCATACTGACAATTGCGATTATTAATTTGTTATTTCTGGATGGATGGATGGGTGTCCGCAGCTTTAAGTCGTATCTCCTCCTCAACAAAGCAATATCGAGGACTAGTTCCAAAAGGAAATATGTTAAGCAAGTTCCGAGGATGATTGTGCGCCAAAACAATTCCCGGAATTCCTTCCTGGATTTCCCGGAAAAGCCAAAAAACCTCGAAAAAAAATGCAGTTTTTGGCCCATATCTCGGCAACCAGACCACTTAGCGACTTGAAACATTTACCAATCGATTCCTGCCATAATTTAAACCAATATTGCCGAAGAAAGTTTTCAAAAATATCCTTTCGTTCGGTCGCAAAAAATTTGCTGAATATATGATTTATCTCGATTTAAAATTGTTATGGATAACATAAGGAAATTGCGCTTAAATTGTCACTAGACTTTTTATTAACTTGTTTTGTTTTTGTTAAATCGACACACCAAAAATTCAAGCACAAACCAAAACCCATTTTTTTTTAAATAATTTATTTATCTAGTTATGATGAACTCATATGATATTGATCTGCAAAATGTTTACAATGCCATATATTAAAATTAATGAAGAAAGTAAACGTTAAAATAAACTGATGGGAAAAAAATCAAAGGCAAGTATGTCAAGATATTTAGTTATGTCAAAGTTTTTTCTGCAATTTGTTTTAAACAATAAAAGTAATTAAAATTGTATACTTTGAAGTATTATATTGTAACATACTGTTATGAATTGATTAGATAGACTATTGAAGCACAAATAACATACAAAAGCAAGCAGACACTTTAAAAGTCAGCGTAACATATTCATAAAGCTTTAAATCAAGTTGCTAAATAAAAAAAAGCTTTGCCAAATTGGGAATCCGTTAAAATTAGGAAATGTATGGAATGCTGCAGTGAATATAACAGAACACATGTCCAAAGTCACATCAACAAGCGAACTTCAAAAACTCTCAAGACCGCCATAGCCCACAGTGTATGGCCGAGTAATAGAGCGCTAATCTTCTAACATAAAAGTCTCAAATTCGGATCCAGTGCTTGAGTCTCTTGGACGTCCGTGAGTCAAACAAACAGATAGAAACCTGACACAATTTAGGGAAAACAAAGGCTTGACATAGTGCTGACCACATTATTCCCTGCATAACATGGTAATTAAAGCAGATTAACTCTACTCCATCTGCCCCATGTGTCTTGGGCACGAACGGGAAGAAATTATGATGATCTATGTATGATACACGTATAGATATACTGTTAGTTTACATTAAATGCAATTTCTACAAAAACACATTATAATGGCAACATGAACATTCTTTATAATATTATGTCTTATGATATTGTTCAGGGTTTAAATGAGTAATAATGATACATTTCTATTCTTAAAATAATACATACATTGGTTCTAGTTCTGGACATTTTTATTATACTCTACTAAGCTGTACAAGCGTCTGATAACAGCTGTTTTATGAGAAGGAAAGCATGCATTAAGTGCTTTTGTTTTCTACTTCTTCATTTACGTAGTTTGAAGCGTCCATGTTTACAAGTTTTCTTCCAGCTTCATAGTACCAACTATATAAAGAGTACAGCGTGATGTGCAAAAACCGAAAAATACAAATGATCAGGAACGTTGTACATGGCGCATCTAATCCCACTCTTTGATTACGTAACTTCACAAAAAGAAAACATCCAGTAAATCCAAAAACTAAACCTACAAAAGGGTTATCCACTCCAACCAAAATGACATAAGATGTTGCAAAATGGCACCAAAATCCATCAAAGATGAAAAACAACGAAATAAATAATAAGATAGGAAAGATCTTAGGAAAGGGCTTCTCTCCAAAGTAGGGACCAGCTCGTAACAAATTAACATTTTCCATCAGCTGCTTCACCATGCTCTGTTTATCTTGTGATTTGTTATTGAACAACACATACCTGTGGCCACACTCAGCAAACAGTGACGCGATATCTCCTTGTTGTTGCTCACACCAGTCATTAAAATCCATTTTATCATCCTCATGATCAAGATAAAAATTATCCCCATGAGTAAAAACTAAAACTCCCCACTTTCTGAAGACGTATTCACCGAATAAAAGTTTAGCTCTCTCCACAGCGTCCTTCTCTTGTTTAGTGTATCTAGTACCGTACTTCATAACAAACACAAAGGCTGTGATACCATCACGTGGGATAGCCTTGTTTATGGCAGATTTCAAAGACGGTATGCTTGGTAGATCCGGTTCTGCGTCTCCAATACATTTCCCATCAATGGCGGTAATCAGTCTTCCATCAAACATGCCTGTACCAACATTCATGTTGAGGTTACCTTCAATGTTTATAAAATGCGATGGTACTACACGACCTTGTTGTGACAAAATCGACTTCCAAGTTGAAGTTTTTCCATTGCCATCTCGTCCAACAATGAAAAGGTTGATATTAGACCTATTAAAAAATAAAATGAAGAACTGATTTACACGTTATACTAAATGTAATTTAGGATTTCATAAAAATATAATAATATGAAAATATTTTTGGTTATGATTAGATGTGTGTGTTATGATAGTTTTAAAATAAATCGGTTAGCTTTGTCAACAGAGTTTCTTCTAGGCATCTCTTCGGGGGGGCGAAGACCCCCCCGAAAAATTTTTACCGCCCCCCCGAACGAAATGAAATTTATATAATTTATATAGAAAATATATACTTTTAACAGTGTCCGCCCCCCCCCGAAGAAAGTTTACCACCCCCCCCCCCCGAAGATTTCAAGTGCCCCCCCGGAGAAAAAAGTCTGGAAGAAACACTGTTTGTCAATATACTTAGATAAGAGAGAGGACGTGAACAGGAGAGATACTTGCGCGCTATAAAATATATTTAACAATATTTGCACATTCTTGTATATTTTTGAATCGTGCTAGATTACCTTATAATTATCTAACATATATGAATGTATATTGGGCCAAATATGATCATAGAGAACAGAGAATCTAAGAATGGGCAAAAAGATGAGAGTAGGGTGAACTAAGTGTCGTCTTTGTATTTAAGTGTGTTAACGTGATGTAACAAGAAAAATAGCAATCTTTCTATAGGTCAAAATACGCTAGCTTTAGAACCGCTTAGACGAAATCAAACCTTGTTGATGTCATATGTCCTTCTCTGGCAGTGTGAGAAAGGTTTCTATGTGCAAAAGAAGTACACAGAAGCTAGCAGTGGCATAGACAGTAGGCTGTTGAATGGGAAGGGGCGTAACTCCATATGGGCTCCGAAAATGAAAGATGTCATACAGAAGTCATACGTTTAGTTACAGCTACTGGCTATCATGTGATCTTGCTGATTGATTGATGTGTGTCTACAATTTCAAAGTTGTGAATGCCATTTATAGAAATATATATATATATATATATATATATATATATATATATATATATATATATATATATATATAATTATATATTTATTTTATTAGTATAATGGACACAAATATATGGAGTAAAAAACAAAAAAAGCCTCCCACACCATCACTGTAGTATTCTGCATACGCCACGTAAAACTATAGATTCACTGACAACAATTCACTTCATATTTCTGGCCATAGGCTTATGAATACACATGTAATCATATCACTTCATATATTTCGTCTTATCTATATAAATGTAACCATAGCCAACCTCTGAGTGACAACCTTTATCAGACGTCTATAATCTATCGACCAGATAACTCGATAACTTGAAAGGGAGATACAAATCGAGTTACAGAATTCTTGAGATCTATATATTATTGCCATGTATGCCTGGGTAATGAGCCACGAAAACCATTCGCATCTATGTTTAGGGTTAGGGTTGGGTTTGGGGTCAGTTTTGGGTAGAAAAGTACCACTATACAGACTTTTCATGCAGATTCTAAATCTAATGTCCCAATTCGACCCTCATCAATAAAATCTAAACCTACAAGTTTCATATACTTTTTAATAATCTTTTGAGTGGGAGGAAGGGGGGGGGGGTTACGTTTTAGCATGATTAAATGGAGAAATCATATATATATATATATATATATATATATATATATATATATGTGTGTGTGTGCGTGTGTGTGTGTGTAATGTGTGTGTATTTATTTATGTTTCTTTATTTATTTATATACATAAATATAGATATACAGATATATTGATACATTTATAATATTAATTCTTCTAAATATATTTACATAAAAATGACATTTTAACTTACATTTTGAAGCAGTACTGTGTTAAATGCGTCAATTCATACACAACAGCCGAAGTATTCTGCTTTAGACGTCTACTGGATCCTTCTGTAGTGCATCATATCATCTGCATCGTTTTTCCCACTGCTGTTTTTGAATACGCCAGCAACGCGTCTATTTTTATCCGTGGCCTAGATAGGATTTTCGGGAAAATTTCCGCTTCGTAGAAAAGAAATTACATCAAGCTTCGCGAGGCGAAGATGTGGATTATATTAAATCAATACAAAGCGTACAATGTAGAGAATAATGGTAACAGATGTATTACAAAAATGGCTTGGAATGTTGTCGTTTATTTTTCTTCTAAAATAGGCCTACAGACGAAGTCGTTTGAAAACTGGAGTAGAAAAAAATTTGTAAAAAAAAAACCTACAAACATAATTGAAAGTAACTCAAGTTATAGAGGATTTTGTAGAAATTATAAAGCATTTTGAGATGAAAATAACATGGACACAATTACAATGTTTTACAAATTGAGCTTCAGTTTAACTTAATCCCTTAATAAAGACGTTTGTTTAAAAATGCTAAATACTCTAACAAATGTAAATAATAAACACACATGTGTCTCTAGGTCTATACATCAGGTTATATATATATATATATATATATATATATATATATATATATATATATATATATATATATATATATATATATATATATATGTGTGTGTGTGTATGTGTGCAGTGGCGTATCGAGGGGGGTGCGGGGGGTGCGGACCGTACCGGGTGACACCATTCAGGGGGTGACACCAAGGCAAAAAATAGCAAAGTATATACAGAAATATGATAATTTCATTTCATTAAATGATTAATTAGAGTGCATTAGATAGTCTTTTAAGAGCAAAGTGGACAAATCCCGAATAGGGTCGAGGTAGGGGGGGGGGGGGTGACACCATGACGGAAAACATGAGAAAACATGCAACATTCAGCTGTATTTATAACCGAATATAGATATGAATCGTTAGTATTATCTGAGCACAGTTTAAAGCAATCATCGTGGGGGTGACAGGGAAGGGGAGTTACATTAACTCAACTTTGATATATATATATATATATATATATATATATATATATATATATATATATATATGCCTGAGGATAACGGTTTGATTGAGAATCGTAATAAGCTATATGTTAATCCATGTATGGGGTGGGGGGAGGGGTGGGGGGTGGGACTAAAAAATTAAATACATACAGAAAGAAAAAAAAATTGAAAAACTTTACACATGCGTATACACATACTTACAAGCAGTATTTCTTCCAGACTTTTTTCTCCGGGGGCACTTGATATTTCCGGGGAGGGGGGGGGGGGGGGGGCGGATAACATTTTCCGTGGTGGCGGACCTTGGTAAAAATATGTTTTCTATATAAATTCCTTTCACCCCCCCCCCCCCCCCCCAAAGAGATGCCTGGAAAACTATGCTTACAAGTGTATATAATATATTTTTCTTAAAGGGGGGGGGGTGCGGTGGGGGGGGTGACACCATTAGGTGCCGCACCGGGTAACACCCGACCTCGCTACGCCACTGTGTATATATAAATACATATTTATTTATGTGTGTGTGAGTTTGTAAATGTAGGTATTGTATACACTTTATATACCTGTTTATCAGGCAAACTAAAAGCTGTTTTCTAAGGAATACACTTTCTACGTCACTTGGGTGACAGGCGCGGCGACAATGTCGAAGCAAAATGACATTCTTTAACAGTAACAGCTGTTTGTATATAATAGCTGTATGTGCATTACATGGTAGATTCAGTGTGTTATTATAGATCGTTTGGGGTGTGTACGAGTGGAGATGGTTAATATAGAAGTGAAATACTCGGAACAAGAGTTTGGGAAATTGTTTGAAATGTCTTATTTGAATCTGTAGTGTATAAATTGTCAGTTTTGCGTTATTTCTAAAGATATTAGGATTAACACTTAGAAATAACTCTTGCCATGCTAGTTTTAACACTCAGAAAAAAAAATCGTAATGCTAGTATTGGTACTTAGAAATCAACTCACACATTTTAGTAAGTCCTATCGCAATGCACATTTAATGCTCATTAATTTAAGTAATTGGCTTGTTTTTAACATATTCTTTATACTATCGTAAAAAAAACTTGTCATAAAAAGCCAGATCGACCTCTAGTATGGAGGGAGGTGGTCGGTTGATAGAATATATGACTGCTTGCACCAAAGTCTCGAGTTCGGATCGCGGGCGATAATCCGTGGCACGCTCCTGGTTCCGTATAGCTCTGATGGGTAGGCCTACGGTGTTGATCACACCTTCTTGTCCTATACCTACATCACAAAAACTGGTAAAATATATATTTATCTTCCTCTTAGTTCGCCAGCTCCGAACAAGTGACTTTTCCTTCCCTATCTTCACCGTACTATGTCAGTCTTACATAATAATCATAATTTTGTTTTAATTTTAGATTTACTTTTCTCTGTCTACATTCTTTCAACAATTGATGGAGTTGTCTCTGATTTAAACCCATTCTTAGTTTCGTGAAAAACGTAAGAAACCACTCTCCTATGATTGATTCCTGACTTACTTTAGTTTGATTGAGCTCAAAAGTGACTGCGCTATGTTTTTGCATTTCATGATCACTAAACACATGAAGACCACTTTATTGGCTCAACTTGCTAAAGAGCAATACATTACGCTTTTACCCTCAATTTTATGTATATCTTAGTCACGCAAGAATTATTCTTATCACTGTATGTGGTTTACAATGTGACTTACACGATGTATATAAAAACCTTAGTCTCCTCTATATACGTGTGTAGTAAAAAATGCATTTATTTTTTAAGAAAGTGTGTATTTGCTTATTAAATAACTGCATAAATACGGTCTCCAACACGTCTCATGTAAGTTCTCATACACCCTGAACCACAGCCAATACAATACAAAGCGAAAAGTGATTTTAGAAACAAAAACTGTAATTAAAAATTGCTTTTTAATGAAGGATTTTAATATGAGAAAAAAAATAGAACACAGCTAAAACAAAATGTTAACATTAAAAATTACAAGGATAAAACATGCATGATAAAAATCTTTTAGAATAAGAAGTAAATAAATGACTATAATCTCTAGGCTATATATGTGTGTTGAGTACATTGTATGGCTATTTTGTAAACTAACCTGTGTAGAGAACTAGAACGTTGACGACAATTTACAGTAACGAAAATATTTTATTCTTTATTATGATAAAACTCTCTCATTCACATACAGTATAGCAAACAAGAAAATTACTTATTATAATAATACTTCGCCGTTCTACCTATAATAGATTTTTAAAAAATGACTTTTTATTGCATATGGCATGTAGAAGAAAATACAATTAACATTAGATTAATGTGTTTCTTGAGTTACATCTATTCTTAAAAACAATACAATAGACTGACATTTAAATGAATAATTTTAAAAATATTTAAATTGGTTATTGATAGGGCTACCTTGATCTGAACCAATTATTACCTTTAATAAACCTGCAAGCGACTAGATCCCCTATACCCACAACATTGATTGTCCTTTTGTGTTTATTTAGTAAACATCTGATGTATCCTTTATGAGCATACGTTTTATCATTATTAGAGTTATCTTCTTTATCACTGTCCTCGATAACATTTGTAGATTTAGCTAGATGTTTATCAGTGGTCGAAGACATTTTAAGAATTGAACTTCTAGCCGGCCAGAAAAAACATTGCATGGATGACAAAAATAGCCAGAATTATTTTTCTGTTTGCTGCCTTAGCATACCGCCATATGGTATTACGTAATGGTAAAGACAGAAGAAGTAAGCTTATTGATGAGACAAAATATACATCATCAGCATTCTGTAAAGTATAAACAACCATGTTATAAAATATATCCTACACAATCCACCTCCAAAGTAGGGACCAGCTCGTAACAATTGAACTTTTTCCATCAGTTTCAGCACCATGCTCTGTTTATCTTGTGATTTGTTATTGAACAACACATACCTGTGGCCACACTCAGCAAACAGTGACGCGATATCTCCTTGTTGTTCCATACACCAGTCATCAAAAGATACATTTTCAACTTCATGATCAAGAGCAAAATTATCCCCATGAGTAAAAACTAAAACTCCCCATTTTCTGAAGACGTCTTCGCCGAACAAAAGTTTAATTCTCTCAACGGAGTCCTTCTCTTGTTTAGTGTATCTAGTGCCGTACTTCATAACAAACACAAATGCCGTGATTCCATAACGTGGAATAACCTTCCTTATGGCAGGAATCAATGACGACATGCTACATTGTAGGTCCGGTTCTGTGTCCCCAACACATTTCCCATCTATGGCAGTAATCGATTTTCCTTTAAACAAGCCTGTACCAACATTCATTTCGAGGTCACCCTCAATGTTAATAAAATGCGATGGTTCTACATGACCTTGTGACAAAATTGACTTCCAAGTTGAAGTTTTTCCGCTGCCATCTCGTCCAACCATGAAAAGGTTGATATTAAACCTATTTAAAGTATACAATAAAAAACTGATTGACATATTATACTAAATGCAATATATATATATATATATATATATATATATATATATATATATATATATATATATATATATATATATATATATATATATATATATATATATATATTGATACATATATAATGATATTTATACTTACATTTTGAAGCAGTACTGTGTTAAAACGTCAACTCATATACGACAGTCAAAGTATTCTGCTTAAAAACATCAACTCATATACAAAAGTCAAAGTATGCTGCTTAAAAACATCAACTCATAAACAACAGTCAAAATAGTCTGCTCAAACCGCCTGCGCAATCCTTCTGTAGTGCATCACATCATCTGCATCGTTTTTCCCACTTCTGTTTCGAAAAGGCCAGCAACGCGTCTATTTATATCCGTGACCTAGATAGGATTTTCGGGAAAATTTACGTTTCGTAGAAAAGAAAATACATCAAGCTTTGCGAAGATGTAGAGTATAATTAATCAGAGGCGTAACGACCCTTCCCGACGCCCGGGGACAAACTTTCAATTTGCCATTTGCACCTCCCCCCCTCCTTTCAAACTTTCAATTTGCCCCACCCCCTTAAACTTTCAACATCACCTCTTCCCCCCCCCCCCCCCCACTCAAAATTTCACTTAGTTTTTTCGACCCATTTTGGCGCCTCAAGGTCGGCGCCCGGGGACATATGTACCCCCCGGCCCCTCTCGCTATGCCTCTGTACTTAATCAATACAAAACATACATTGTAGTGAATAATGGTAACAGATGTAATACAACAATTGCTTAGAATGTGGTAGTTTATTTTTTTTTAAATAATAGAGGAAATCGAATGAAAACTGAAGTAGAAAAACAAATAGGCCTATAATCGAAAATAACAAAAGAGGATTTTGTAGAAATTATAAAGCTTTTTGAGATAAAATTAGCAAGGACACAATAACTATGTTTTAGGTCTAGCAAGTAGCATTGGAAGTTTACATCAGAAAGTGAGGATTAGTCCCACTAAATCCCTTAATAAAGACGTTCGTTTAAGAAATGCTCAATACGTAATTACAAAGTATTCAATAATATACAGTAACATATGTAAACAATAAACACACACGCGTTTCAGTGTCCTCGAGTATGGGAGGAGGTGGTCGCTTGATAGAATACATGACTGCATGCACCAAAGTCTCGAGTTCGGATCGCGGGCAATAGTTCGGAGGATGCTCCTGGTTCCCTCTAGCTCTGGTGGGTACTGTGTTGACTAAACATTCATGTCATATATCCAAATCACAGACACTTGTGAAATCTATTTTATCTTCCTCTTAGTATGCCAGCTCCGAGCAAGTGATTTTTCCTTCACCCTTTTATATGTCAGTCTTACATACTAATCGTAATTTTGTTTTAATTTTAGATTTACTTTTCTCTGTCTACATTCTTTAAACAATTGACAGTGTTGTTTCTAGTTTAAACCCAATCTCGGTATGGTGGGAAACGTAAGAAATCACTCTGCTATGATTGGTTCATGACTTACGCAAGACTTATTGAGCTTAAAGTGACTGCGCTATGTTTTTGCATTTCATGATCACTAAATCACATGAAGACCACTTTATTGGCTCAACTTGCTAAAGAGCAATAAAGTACGCTTTTACCCCCAAATTTTATGTATATCTTAGTCACGCAAGAATTATTCTTATCACTGTATGTGGTTTACAATGTGACTTACACGATATATATATAAAACCCTTAGTCCTCTATATACGTGTGTAGTAATAAAATGCATTTATTTTTTAAGAAAGTGTGTATTTGCTTATAAAATGACTCCATAAACACGGTCTGCAATACGTCTCATGTAAGTTCTCATACATCCTGAACCACAGCCAAGACAATACAAAGCGAAAAGTGATAACAATTTTTAGAAAAAAAAACTAAAATTAAACCATTGCGTTTTAATGAATTATTTTAATATGAGAAAAAAATCGAACATTAGGTAATACAAAATCTTAACATTAACAATTACAAGGATAAACCATGCATTGTAAAAAATCTTTTAGAATAAGAAGTAAATGTATGACTATTATCTCTATGCTATGTATGTGGTTTGAGCACATTGTATGGCTATTTTTTCAACTGTACAAGTGTAGTGAACTAGAACGTCGACTACCATTTTCAGTAACGAAAATATGTTATTCTTTATTATGATAAAACTCTGTCATTTACATACAGTATAGCAAACAAGAAAATTACTTATTATAATAATACTTCACCGTCCTACCTAGATTTTTTTAAAAAGCGACTATTTATTGCATATGACATGTAGAAGAAAATTCACTTAACATTAGATTAATGTGTCTCTTGAGTTACAACTTAGTTTAAAAACAATACAATAGACCGACATTTAAATGAATTATTTTTAAAAATGTTTAAATTGGTCATTGTTAGGGCAACCTTGATCTGAACCAATTACCTTTAATACAGCTGTAAGCGACTATAACCCCTATACCCACAACAATGATAGTCCTTTTGTGTTTATTTAGTAAACATCTGATGTATTCTTTATGATCATTATTAGAGTTATCTTCTTTATCACTGTCCTCGATAACACTTGTAGATTTAGCTAGATGTTTATCAGTGGTTGAAGACATTTTAAGAATTGAACTTCTAGCCGGCCATAAAAACATTGCATTGATGACGAAAACAGCCAGAATAGTTTTTGTGTTTGCTGCCTTAGCATACCGCCATATGGTATTACGTAATGGTAAAGACAGAGCTAGTAAGCTTATTGATGAGGCGCACAATACACTATGCTTCCGTAAAAACTCAACCACCGATGTGGTATAAGATTTGCTACACAATCCACCTCCAAAGTAGGGACCATCTCGTAACAATTTAACTTTTCCCATCAGTTTCAGCACCATGCCCTGTTTATCTTGTGATTTGTTATTGAACAACACATACCTGTGGCCACATTCAACAAACAGTGACGCAATATCTCCTTGTTGTTCCTTACACCAGGCATCAAAATCCATTTTTTCATCCTCATGATCAAGATCAAAATTATCCCCATGGGTAAAAACTAAAACTCCCCACTTTCTGAAGACATCTTCGCCGAATAAACGTTTAATTTTATCAACAGCGTCCTTCTCTTGTTTAGTATATCTAGTGCCGTATTTCATAACAAACACAAATGCTGTGATACCCTCAGGTGGGATAGCTTTTCTTATGGCAGCTACAAGTAAGGATGTGCTTGGCAGATCTGGTTCTGTGTCCCCAACACATTTCCCATCAATGGCTGTTACCTCAAAGTTTTCAGACTTTCTTGTACCAATACCAATCGCCAGTGTATCGTTAATGTAAATAAACTTATCTAGTTGGTCGCGAGTTTGTTTCGACAAAATTGATCTACATGTTGAAGTTTTTCCGTTGCCGTCTCTCCCAACAATGAAAAGTTTAGCTCTAACCATTGATGACCTGTTTGAAGAAAATACGTTTTTTTTAATCAAACACAAATAAACACACTAAAACAGAACACGATACGAGACACTTTACTTTTAGCTCATGGTTTCATTACATATAATAATATATGAGAAGTTTCAGTCCTTGTACATTACCTTTGTGTGATTCTCTACACAGAAATAATTATTAATCTTAATTATGGTTTGTAACTTGTACTTCTACATGAGCAGTCACAATACCGAGATCTATTCAATGTGTACACTATTTCCAAAGGCAGATATCTCGGTGTCCTTAATAATCACAGCAAATGTGACATTCAATAAGGCACACACACACACACACACACACACACACACAAACAAACACACACACACGCATATATATATATATATATATATATATATATATATATATATATATAAATATATGTATATATATATATATGTATATATATATATATGTATATATATACATATATATATATATATATATATATATATATATATATATATATATATATATATATATATATATATATATATATATATATATATATATATATATATATATATATATATATATATACAAAGAAGTAAGGGGGTTATAACCCCGTCCCGAGCCCACTACCTCCCGCCCATGGTCCACTCTATTCAAAATAAATGTCATAATACCACTGTTACGTTTTTAAATTAGTAAAAATGCAAAAATATAAATATTGTTATAATACCCTAAACATGATGCCATGTATTATCTGAATGGGTATCCGACCGTTATCGCACCCTAACTTCCCTCCACCATCACCACCACAAGAACGGAACTGGCCGTAAATGTGTATAGCGACATAAGGTTATAGACATGAAGTTAGCGGAGAGGGATGAATGCATGTATGGAACCCCCCCCCCCTCCCACCCAGTAGCGTACGCAGGGGGGGAGCAGGGGGAGCGGCCGCTCCCCCTCTGGCCATTTTCAGCAAAGTGGCGCCTTTTTGGAAACTTTTTAAAGTTTTAAACAATGATATTTGTTAAAAAAATATTTTTGGTCGGCACATCTATGTAAATCACAAGATTTCTTTTCATGCAGCAATTAAGCATTATTGTACTAGCCTAGTTGTGTCTACGTTTACAACACGTATTAACAGCTGCATCAGTTTGCCATTCTAAAAATAACCTTTTGATGCATTGCAATGTTTAAAAAACCTCTAAGGGTAGTACCACTTGGCAAGAGGGGTGTTAAGTTTAAGGCAACTGTATAATGTATTTGCTTACGAATAATTGAATTAGAAAATGTTATACATAAAACTTCACACATAATTACTTTATATATACAGTTTGAGTCGTGTGATTATTTTTAAAAAAAATTACAATACAGAAACAAATACAACTGATGGGGCACCTCTATTTAAATTTACTTATGAGCAAACTACGTAGTGGTGGGGAAATTTTGACAAGGCCAACAACGTCATCACGATGAAGTAGTATTATTTTTACAGTTTGGGCGATAGTGATTACAATTACAAATTATATGAAACAGTTACAACCCCCCTCCCCCAAGGAACCCACTGTAAAAAAAAATTGTCATAATACCTCTGCTACTTATTTAAATCTATTTCTGTAATATATATTTGCGTAATATATATTTGTTTAATATATGTATGTTTAGAACAGTCATCTAAAAACTGACGCTATGTTTACTCTGAGTTGGTTATCTCCCCCCCCCCTCACACACCTCACCACTACAATTGTGTAGAGCGACATTAATGTCACACCTAGGTGTACACTGGGTTGGATAATTGACCTAAAGTGACCGGACAGTGGTGAATGAAGTTGAACCCCCCCCCCAACCCACCCCGATCTGATCTGTTAAGTACGTGTAGAAAAACGCGTAATGATGTACCAAAGTACAATGCCGCCAGAAAATTAGCTTTTTAAACGTAAAACTCTGTGAATATTGTTTTTGCAATTTCCAGTAAACAGGTGTGTGATCAATACAGTGATCTAACCCATACCTATCACTATGTTAAAAATGATCTTTAAAGAACACAAAGAAACAGTAGTTATTTTGAAATATATGATCTGAACTAAAAGACCGATATTTAGTAAAATGTAGGCTGTTATTCCGAATGTTTTTCTAATAGATCAAAAAGCGTGATTTTATACCAACTCTGATTTTAAAAACTTTCATTATGCTGTAATACTTTAGCATTTATGATAACGATATATTAAATTCTGATTATAGACAAAAACATTTTGTAAACACGAATAGTGTTAAACAATTTCATTATATTCTAAAGTAATTTTTTTTATTTGTTTTGACATTTATAATTAAATGTGTAGATATATACATATTTATATTAAGAGAGTGATTATTTCCCCTATTTCACTTGTCTTAATTAATTTCCCAGGAATTATTATGTACGAAATTTTTTTTCAAGAATTACAAAATAGATTGTGTTACGTTCATTGTTTTTGGTTGTATTGTGTGTATATATATTTTTTTTGTTTAGATTGATACAATTTTTGTTTTGTCGGCCTACATTGTGTGTTTTTTCTTATTTCTTCAGAGTGCTACTTTCAATTTATTTTATATCATAGCGAAGTAATGACATACAGCTAGTAATTATATATATATATATATATATATATACTAGCCGTCCCGGCCAGGCCCTGCTCTGGCTTCTGTGAAAAACCTTTCTGTTAAAGACCATTACCTGTGTGTTTAGTAATCATCATAAACCCGGCATTGCCCACCCAAACCACAACCAATCAAAACCAAAACAACAAAACGCAAACATAACGCTAACACAATTACACATACAAACGAAAACAAAAACCTAACAACAAACCCAACCACAACCACAAACACCAATACAAACACAAAGAAAAAACAAACAAAAAAGCAAACGAAAACAAAAACCTAACAACAAACCCAACCACAAACACCAATACCAACAACAACAAAAAAAACAACAACGAAAAAGCAAACGAAAACAAACCAAATCCAATCGCAAAACCAACCAAAAACACAAATACAAACCCAAACAAAAAAACACAAACAAAAACGAAAAAAGAAAGAACAAAAACTAACCAAATCAAAACGCAACCACTAACGCAAACCCACCTAAACACAAAGAAAACACTAACGCGAACATAAACGCCCGGGGCGGAATCACCTGTTTTAGCTTAATGAACAACTGTAGTACCCCAACTTATTCATAGTCTTTTGCACTCACTTAAACGAACGCGCCTGTTTTAATTTAATGAACAATTTTAATACTCCAAGCTTATCCGTAAAATACCTACAACATTTGCACTTGATCAATCCCCGCTAATTATGTAATTATTTTTTTCCCAACACCAAAACAAAGTAATAAAAAGTAAATTATTTTCCACTAATGCAATGGTTTTATAAAGGGAAGTAATTGTGTTTTCCTAATTTATCAAAGGGAAGTAAGTGCTATAGGACTAAATAAAGACATAATTAGAATTTTTGTAAAAAATTATTACTATCAGTTTGAAAAATGAAAATTATTTCCCAACACTTTCAATATTAATTTTTTAACTCATAAATTTAGACAAATGCGCACGATGATTGTCTAACACTTAAATCCATCCAAGACCAACGACAAACATATGCGTAACATACAGAACTGAGCTTTATATATTAGATATATATATATATATATATATATATATATATATATATATATATATATATATATATATATATATATAATACACGTATATAGAAGGTGTTAAAAATTCTGCGCCTTTTTTTGCTCTTTTCGCTCCCCCTACAACGAAAACCTGGATACGCCTCTGCTCCCACCCCTCACCTCACCTCCCCACCCTACCTGTTACATATTACTGCTATTATGCGATTATATTTTAAAAAAAATATATTAACAAGCGGTATACAGCCTATAACATATATATATATATATATATATATATATATATATATATATATATATATATATATATATATATAAATATATATATATGAGTGTGTGTGTACGTGTGTGCTTTTGTGTGTGCCTGTGTTTTTTTTTTGTGAGTCCACATTTAAATATGCCAAAATTGACCAAAATTAATAACTTACATTATTAAGAAGTCTTATGACATAGATCTCCACACCAAAATGTATAATGTTGTATCGATTTCCGTCTAAAAATATCTCCTTCGTAGCACATCAACAACGCTACCGATACAACCACAAAGTTACCGACTACCGTGTATTGTATGATCGACCAGCCGCCTGCTTTTCGTTTATCACTCGTTTCACCGTGACCTCAATTCTCCGACGGTTTTTCGGGAAAATCTGTTATTACACGAAGCGAACTACACACTTCTTCGCGGAGTTTCCTATTGTTGTTATAGTTTTAGTATTAAGTTATCCTTACGTATACAAGTGTAATAATTTCCACAATTTAAATAAAATGTGTCTAAACATATAGCATTTAAGAAATGTTTGTAACATAAATTACAAGGAAATGGAATAAATATTTAATTTTAATTACAAAATATAAACGCTTATTTTTGTCCGTCCCACTTCCTTAGTAAGTATTAAGTATCAATTGCTCCCCACCCCCAACACCATCAGGAATGGTGCACACTGATAAAGAAAACTAATATACGAAACTAAAACTTAAGATCTCTTGTATGGGGCCGTCTATAAATGACGTCACACTCGCAAGGGGAGGAGGGGTCCGAAAATTTGTGACGTTGTGTGATAAGGGGGAGGGGGGGGGGGTCAGATAGTGTGACATCACATTTTTGCATTATAAAAAACCAATGTTAGAAAACGAATTATAGATGTTATTTCGCGTTTTAGAAAAGGGTTTTAATAAATTGTAATTGGAATTGATCAAAATACTCAGAGTTCTGACAAGATTTTGGAAAAAAATATCGATGTTTCTCAGAAAAAAATCAAAAGCAATTTCGAGGGTGGTTGTAGGCTGAGATGTGACGTCATTTTAGGGGGAGGGTCTAGTTTTTTAGGACGACGTGTGACGGAGGGGAGAGGGGGGGGGGGGTAAAAATCGTCAAAAAAGGCGTGATGTCTTTTATAGCTGACCCCTATATAGAAGTGACAATTCATGTATCACAACATGGTAGAGTGATGGGAAGAATTTTTTAAGAGAGTAATCATTTGTTGAAATAAAATGATTTATAGAATCTCATAAACTAGCGCTCTGATACGAAGGGGAGGAAGATTCCGATGTAACAGTTGTACAGTGGCGTAGCGAGGTCGGGTGTCACCCGGTGCGGCACTTAATGGTGTCACCCCCCCCCCCCCCAGAGGCGTTGCGACCCTTCCCGGGGACAAACTTTCAAGTTTTCGATTTGCACCCCCCCTCAAGTTTTTGATTTGCACCCCCCCCCCCCCTCAAACTTTCGATTTGCACCCCCCCTCAAGTTTTTCTCTATATATTTTGCTATTTTTTGCCTTGGTGTCACCCCCCTAAATGGTGTCACCCGGTGCGGTCCGCACGCCCCCCCCCCCCCTCGCTACGCCCCTGCAGTTGTATAATATACTTTCAAAAATGTATAAAGAATTAGATATTATTATATTGCGGGGGAGGAGAGGGGGAAAATATATTGTAATGGACCATACTGGGCGACCATTTCCTATTGAGGATAATACCATTTCCAAAGTTTAAGTAACTAACAGGAATTTTATCTTATCAAACATATCTGGCGCTGCAATTACTTTTAACTAAAAAATGTGATAATATATTTACTATTGGGTTTACGTCACGAATTTCCATTTCTGCATTGTATCGTGGTTTTGTGCAGGAAGAGGTGGGTAATTGCTAAAAACGAATTAAAATATTCGTGGTTACGTTTCTAAGAAATTGATATAGCCTGTACTAAGTAGTGTCAAATATTAGAGTTTTAAGTTTGTGAGGTGGGGTAACCCAGAAGTATTGTGCAATTTCTTGCCTCAAATGACCCCGCATCTATCTTAGCACCCTGAGTCTGTTGATCATGCTTCCTTCACAGAGTCATTACGGGCACGAGTTGAACCGACAGTCAAGCCACACCTGTGTCTCCTTTTAGTAACCTTGTGACCTGGCGCAACCCCGGCTACAAAATGAGTACTATGCGTCAACACTCGTTTTAAAGAACGCTCTACATTGGCTAAGTTACTAAACCTTACATGTGGCGGAGCATTACAAAGGAATATAAGAAAAAACTAAAAATAAAAAGACGATACTTTAATGGATTTAAGTGTTAGATTATTAAAGTGCTCATGGTCTAAATTCATGAGTTAAAATTAATATTGATAGCATGGTCAGATCGATGCTCAGCCAAAATATGTGATTTTAAACAACAATTAGGGGTCGGCTGGTCGAGTCGGTAAAGCTCATGGTTGCTAAACCGAAAAGTCTCGAGTTCGAACCCTCGGGCAGATGAGGCTCGTTAGCTGGGGACAGCCACTCTTCTAGAACAGACCACTCCAAAATAAAACAACTGCTGCCTTGTAGTTTGTTCTTGGTTGGACACAGGCTATGGAAGCAAATCCAAAAAGAAAAGCAGGCTGAAATCGGAGTCAATGGCCTCAATGGCGCGTAACTAGTTGACACGTATACTTAATTGTGAAGGAAGCATGCTAGAGTCGGCAAAGCTCATGGTTGATACATTCGAAAAAAAAGTCTCGAGTTCAAAACCATCTGGCAGATAAGGCTCGATCCCTCCCAACACAAAAAATTAAGAACGAAGAAGAAGAAGAATATTGAAAGTTTTTAAAAACAATTTTCATTTTACTTAATTAGATTATAATTTTCAATTAAGAACATTACATAAAATTTAAAAAAAAAAGTGCATCATCGGTTATAAAATAATTGTGTCTGAAATGTATTTGCATTTTGTCCTTGCGTCCCTTGATTTGGAAAACACAGTTACTTCCCTTTAAAAAACCATTAAATCGGGGGAGAAAGAATTTACTTTTTATTACTTTGTTTTGGTGTTAGGAAAAAAAAATTACATTAATAGCGGGGATTGATTACGTGCAATGTCGTTGGTATTTTTAATACTATACACTGAACATACTGTTTACTAATTATTTTTTTAAATCAATAACAGTTAATAAGTCAGGTCCTACAAATCCTATATGTTTATTTGTTTCCATTTACGGATAAGCTTTTTGGCGCCCCGGGCCTTCCCGTGTTCGCTATGGTACCTACGTTCGAGTATGAATAAGTTAGGTACTATAGTCGTTTACTGAGTGGAATCAGGCGGTTACGCCGCATATCGTCATGGTGCGATTTGGCGCCCCGGGCTAGATTGTGGACACTATGAGTTTATATTTGCGTTTGTTTTTTCTTTGTGTTTGAGTTTGGGTTTGCGTTTGTGGTTGTGTTTGCGTTTGGATTTGGGTTTCGGCTTGGGTCTGGGTTTGTTTTCATTTGCTTTTTTTCTTTGCGTTTGTGTTTTCGTTTGCTTTTTTCTTTGCGTTTGGTTTTCTTTGTGTTTGTGGTTGTGTTTGTGTTTGTTTTTGTGTTTTCGTTGGTGTTTGTATTTGTGTTTTTGTTATGTTTGCGTTGTTTTTTGTGTGTGTTTTGGTTTTGTTTGGTTGTGGTTCTGTTTGTGTTTGCGTTTGGATTTGTTTTCGTTTAATTTTTTGTTTGCGTTAGTGTTTGTGCTTTTTTTGTGTTTGTGGTTGTTTTTGTCTTTGCGTTTGTTTTTGTGTTTTAGTTTGTGTTTGTTTTGTGTTAGTGTTATGTTTGCGTTTTTTTGTGTGTTTTGGTTGGTTATGGTTAGGGTGGGCAATGCCGGGTAAATGCTGATTACTAAACACACAAGTTATGGTCCTTTACAGATACGTTTTTCAGAGATGCCAGTGCAGGGCCTGCCCGTGACGGCTAGTACGTTTATATAATTTGAATGTCAGTAAAAAATATTACACCTCTTAAAAATATCAATATGTAATTAGTTGACAAAACCCACATTCAAAGGTGCTTTCGTTTGATGTATACGACAAGAAAACAGCAAACAAAGATAATTAATTTGAAATCTAGTAACATTGATACCACAAGCACATATTTGTATGTATCCTCAATATATTTTTAAACTATATTTTTTTTCTTTTCTTTTAATATGTCTGATAGTGGCGTAAAAAGAATCGTCTCGAGGGTGTGGGATTCAAAACTATATTTTATGTTTATATTTATACTAGCCGTTCCGGCCCCGCTCTGGCCTCTGTTAAGGACTATTACATGTGTGTTTAGTAATCATCATATACCTGGCATTGCACACCCTAACCAGAACCAACAGAAACCAAAATAAATAAAAAACAGCAAACATAACACAAACACAAATACAAACACAAACGAAAAAAAACGCAAACACAAACACAAAAGCAAACAAAAGGCAAACGAAAACAAACCCAAATCCAAACGCAAACGCAAACACAAGCCCAACCACAAACCAAAACTCAAACACCAAGAAAACACACGCAAACATAAACGTAAAGTGCTGACAGCCTAGCCCGGGGCGCCAAATCGCACCCTGCTGAGGCGCCAGTGAAAACGCCTGATTCAACTTAGTAAACGATTATAGTACCACAAATTATTTTTAATCTAATGCGTTCACTTAAACGAATGTAGGCGCCATAGTGAACACGAGAAGGCCCGGGGCGTCAAATAACACTCTGTCGGGGCGCTGTCCGGATTCGACTCAGTCAAAGACTATAGATAAAAGTAAACATAGAATACATTTAAGAGCTGACTTCTAAACTGTTATTGATTTTTTTTAAATTGCTGTACAAAGCAAAGTCATCTAACAGAAACTTTGAACAATGATCTTTAAAGAAATTGTTTATTCGATCTTGCATTTACAATCGAGAACGTAGTAATACTTTACACTGCTAAATGTACTATTGAAACGTCTGCTTAAAAAAGTACGCACTATGGTTAGGTAAAAAAAAAGACGACGTTCATGTTTCGTGCGACAGACAAAAGCGAATTCCCCTTTGCGTGCAAAAAAACAGACAAAAACGAATTCCCAAAAAAGACAAAAAGGTGTCTTTTTTACGCCAACTGTCTTTGATTAAAAATAATAATTACTAAACAGTACGTTCAGCGTATACAATAAATAAAAGGCAATATTTAAAATATCTACCACATTGCACTTGATCAACCCATGCTAATTATGTAATTATTTTTGTTCCCAACACCAAAACAAAGTAACTAAAAGTTAAAAAAATGAATGTTTACAAAGATGTTAAGTTTTTTGTCGTTACACAAAAAAAAATTTAAGCTTCGATTATATGTGCTAATCTTAAAAGATTTCCTAGAATTTGTTGACTTAATGATGAGTTCAGGGGCGAGTCAGTAGGTTTAATTTTCTCCATAAATGATTTTTTTTCTTTTTTGGTAAAGTAAAATTGCTATTTTATGAGACTCACATTGGGGGTGCTCATATGACACACCTCTCTATTGTCTTTTTCAGTTTGAAAATGAAATTTTCGAAAACTTTCTCAACCTATGTAGCCATGAATACTGAAAATTGACAAAACATTTTTGCTTGCTGGAAATTTTAAAAATTCGCCAAGACGCATGATATTTTCCAATAAATAGAATAATTTATCATTTGCTATAAAATCTCCTTTATCATTTGCGTAAGAAACAAGCGAAAATGCTGAATTTATAAAATGTCATGATGTAATCTTCTTTGATTTAATAAAGTAGTTTTTAATTTCACTTTTCCATCCGCCATCATTGAAATGAATTTAAATAGCTTGAAGTACTGAAAAATACACATTATAAAAACAGTATGCGCATTTAAAATCGCTGTTTAATCAATTCCTTTTTTCACAAGCTTTTATTTAACTCATCTCTTCATCAGTCGTCAGTCTGTCGTCACTCTAGATCGAAACGCCCGAGCGAAATTACTAGCACTTCTAACTGATAGATACGTTTCGTAGTTTGAACGTGGGTCAGGACATGAAGACAATGCAACATGACATTAAATTTGACTTTATTGGATGACTAATTAATTTTTAATGAATTAATTGAGATTTTGACCAAATTAGTAGGCAGTTCAATCCAACTACTCCACACGCGTCATCACGTTCAATACGTGCTGTCGGTACCCGTTACACGTGAATTACAGGCCTATATATTTTAATATTTATATATGTTTGAGAAATATCAGATACATTTAAAATTACATCGGCTACCAATACCTATTAGGAAAATAAAAACCAAATTATAGACTATGGATTATTAGTCAACAGAACAACATATTAAATCCACACACTGATTGATAGACGTAAGTGATTCCGTTAAAAACCCGGCTATTGAATGGTCATTATGTTGTTTTTTAAAAGTAATTTGTATTAGTTTGACCGATAAAATTGTATATATTTCATAGCGTACGTCTTAATACGTAGATTTATAGAATCTAGATCTAAATAAAATTCGAATGAAATAGTTCAGTTTTTATATTCTAAAATCGGAAGATGACACCATTAGTGTTGTTTTTTTTTTTACAGTGAAAACATGTGGCATGTGACGTCATTGTTTAATGCGTTCTTGTCAAAACTATAAACACTTTTTCAGGTTGTATAATAAAAACTGTGTTTCTCCTTTATTTTTATTATTATTTTTTAATTAAATTGTACGTTATACATTTTAAAAAACTAACATTATTTTTAACAGAAGTCCGTATCCAGTTTTCCATATATCGCTGAAGATACTGATCTCATACTCTGTGAAAGTATTTTGATGAAAGAGTGAGAGAGAGAGAAGTACGCAAATGGGCTTTTGTATATTAGGATAATGGATCGCAGAGAGTAATGTCTGGAAAATTCAAATCGATATTTTGAAATTGTGATATATATGGTTTATTAAGATAAAATATAAAGCTTTTAAACATATAAGACAAGGCATAATACAAAAAAGTACACATTATATAACTCATGTAGGCCTATATGCTTAGACTACTATAACGATAAATAGCTGGATTGTTAATGAAATATTATTGCTATAAAGAAAGCCTTGTTGTAATGAGTTAAATATGACCGTCTCTAAAACTGTGTTGAGGAATGATATAACACCCCGTCTGTCTGTAATACGGGAATAATTTTGAATGTGCCCGTCTTCCGGTGTGTAATAATTTGGCAAATTAAAATAATTATATTCGCTAACTTTAATATAAGTTTATTTACACTTCCTGTACAATTAATGCTATAGTAAAAACATATTTGAAAACAAAATATAGCTTATTTAAGTAAAACACTGTTTGTAGAACATTGAATTAAAATAAAACATTACAATTTTTTAATTCAGTTTACATTTGTTTATCTATAAGATATACCTCTACACAGTAACAATGCGACCCTCGTAAACAACCACATATTTAAACAGGGTAAATTCAATAGACAACATTTCTTGTGTTTACTTATCATTCATGAAAAAAGAGGAAAGTAAAGCAGACATAGCATTATAAAAGATTATAAATGATTATATAGAGCTTTATAAATTTACCAAAATTTTAGATAATGATACCATTTTCTTGGCGGATTATTTTTTTTGATACAAAAACACACCAATACCAAAATCATAACAGCACCTAAACAAACATAACGACAAGTTACTTTAAAACGCCATCTTTGTGGTAAATTCAATTTACACTGATCAACACCTAAAATGCCTCTGGTGTAGGGACCATCTTGTAACATGTCCACTTTATAGGGGCCAACACGTAACTCATCAACCTTATCCATCAGCTGCTTCACCATGCTCTGTTTATCTTGTGCTTTGTTGTTGAACAACACATACCTGTGGCCAAAATCATCAAACAGTGACGCTATGTCTCCTATTTGTAATGCATACCAGTCATCAAACGACCAGCGTTTATCCTGACAATCTCTTTCAAAATCATCCCCATGGGTAAAAACTAAAACTCCCCACTTTCTGAAGACTTCTTCACCGAACACATGTTGAATTCTCTCCACGGTGTCCTTCTCTAGTTTAGTGTATCTGGAGCCATACTTCATAACAATCACAAATGCTGTAATACCCTCATTTGGTATAGCCTTTCGTATGGCCTCAACCAGGGAAACATTGTTACATTGTTTGTCAATGTCAAAGCACCCTATACCTTTCCCATCAATAGCACTAATACCATTTATATTCCCGTTTCTAAAATCGCTTGTACCAATGCCCAAGCAGAGATTATCATCAATTTTGATAGAACTCTCTGGTTTGTAACCCATTTCTTTCGACAGAATTGAACACCATGTTGAGGTTTTTCCGCAGCCATCTCTACCAACAACAAAAATGTTAGCCCTATGCATTTGTGACCTGTTCAGAGAAAACAGGCAAATAAATAATACAGTCAACATACTCAGTTAGACACACTCTAACAACACACAACAATAAACTGTCCGCTAAACTCGGCGATGTTTCAATTATATAATTTGTATTGTTACAATAAATTTTCTGAGATCTTTCATCCATATATAAATTATTAAAAAATAATATATAAATTACACACACACACACACATATATGTATATATATATATATATATATATATATATATATATATATATATATATATATATATATATATATATATATATATGTGTGTGTGTGTGTGTGTGTGTGTGTGTTTGTGTGTATGTGTGTTTGTGTATACACATTAGTATAATTAACAAGTTATTCAAAAATAACAACTTACTTTTTATAGAGATTGTGTGACACAGTACGCAGAAGAAAATATCAGATCTGAATCGTTTAAGAACTTTTCTCCGTTTGAAACTACAGCCGTCTTGGCACAACGCCAACTCTCCTACCGTATGATGGGCTGGCGTATTTCTACACGGTCCTTGATCCTATTCAACAGCCAATTTTTCGCGAAAATGTTTTTTTCACAGGAAGTGAACTAAACGCTTCTTCGCGGAGTAATCTATTCTTGTTGAAATACAATTATATTTAAAGCATAGATAACTATTTCAAAAAGTTTAATTTAAAAAGCGATACGTAGTGTGCAGAGCATTTCATTTTTGTAATAGATTGAGTTAATTGTGAGGTCAAGGGAACTCACTCTTCTGTATTAGTATTATATTTATATTGTTATCTTGAGTGATGTCCCTTGTGCATTTACTTCCGTCCTCTCTGTGTGTTACCATCGTGAGGTAGTTAGACCCATTAAATGTGTTATATACAACCACAGGCTTCTGTCGTCAATCTATTATAACTGGCGACGAAGGATAAACATCTACTAGAAAGAGCACCTACTTACGCAAAAAAGAGGTTTGCTAGAGCTTATTAGCTAATTATTTCTAGAATTATGGCGCTGTATGGCCAAATAAAAGAATTTGATGCGAATGATGAAATCATTCAAGATTACCTAGAGAGGTTAAGCTTTTACCTAGAAGCAAACAACGTGACGATAGAAGCCAAAAAGAGAGCTGTTTTGTTAACAGTCATAGGGCCTCAACAATTCAGGCTACTAAAGGACTTATGCGCACCAGCTAGTCCAGATACCAAGAGCTTTAACGAGCTGAGCAAATTGCTAACAGACCACCATGCGCCCACCCCATCAAAGTTTCTATGTCGAGCTAGATTTGACAGTAGGACTCGTCAACCAAACGAGTCAATATCAGAATATGTTGCTGCTTTACGTCATTTAAGTAGATTCTGTGAATTTGGAGAAACGCTGTCTGACAGACTATGTGAAAAGTTTGTGACAGGTGTAAACAGCCCTGATATTCAAAGAAAGTTGCTGCTCGAGTCAGATCTAACATTAGAAAAAGCAATACAACTTGCAACTTCAATCCAGCAGTCATCAGATGCGGCGAAATCTTTAGCACCTTCAGAGATCCATGCAGTAAACAGCAGGTTAGTCAATAAACATCAACCCCATCAGAGCATTCCAACTTATGCTAAACAGCCTGCTCGTTCAAATCCTAGATCTAAATCTAGTAATAATTATCAAAAATGTCATCGATGCAAAGGTCCCCATGCATCTCATCGGTGCAAGTTCAAGTTAGCAACTTGTTATAAGTGCGGTAAGCAAGGTCACATTGCCAAGGCCTGCTTTGCAAAGTCTTCGTCTGTTGCTAAATCTAGCCAGTCAAGACAGTACCGCAACCAAAAGCAGCACTATGTTAACTCTCACCAAGACTACCTAACCCAACCAATGAACCACTCTACCTGTGAAAATGCTCAAATTGATTTGCAGCCGGATTTCAACCTGTTCTCTGTTAAATCAATAAGTCATGCTCCCATCAATGTACAAGTTAATATCAACGGTAAGAGCATTAGCTTCCAACTTGACACTGGAGCATCTCTAACAGTCATAACAAAGAAAGATTTTGACGCTGTCACAGGAGGATCAGTGTCTCTACAGCCGTGTCACAAGTGTCTAACAACATACACTGGTGACAATGTTCCGGTAATAGGAGAGTGTATGGTTCATGTAAGTTATAATGGTCAAAGTGTTAAACTTCCTCTTCTTGTGGTTGAAGGAAATGGACCGCCATTACTAGGTAGGAACTGGTTAAGTGATCTTAAGTTAAATTGGGAGAGTATTTGTTCATTGAAGAATGTAAAAGAATCTAGTCTTACTTCACTAGATAAAGTTATATCTGAAAATAAATGTGTTTTTGGTAACTCTGGATTACTAAATGATAGAACAGTGAAGATAAGCATTAAAGACACAAATCCAAGATACTGCAAAGCTAGAGTTCCACCTTATGCAATGAGGAATAAAATTGAAAATGAGCTAAGTAGATTGGAATCTAATGGCATTATAAAGAAGGTAGACTATTCCGATTGGGCGACACCCATTGTGCCAGTGTTAAAGAAGGATGGTTCTATAAGAATTTGTGGAGATTACAAAACTACACTGAATAAGCAAATAGAGCTAAATAGGTACCCTATACCTAACATTGAGGAAATTTCTTTGAATTTGGCAGGAGGAGACAAATTCACTGAATTAGACTTTAGTCATGCTTACACTCAACTAGAACTGCATCCAGATTCAAAAGTCTATACGACAATAAACACACATAAAGGACTCTACCAATATGAAAGACTATGTTTTGGTATATCATCTAGCCCTGGAATTTTCCAAGCTGTCATGGACAGTATTTTTAAGGACATTCCAAATGTTTGTGTGTACTTTGACAATGTGTACATAACTGGTAAGAATGACACTGAACATCTTAAAACACTAGATAAAGTCTTGAAAATTGTTAGTGAAAAAGGTTTAAAGATAAACAAAGATAAATGTCAATTCATGCTGACAGAAATTAGTTTTCTTGGTTATATATTAAGCAAGCAAGGCATCAGACCTCAACCTGAGAAAACAAAAGCCATTAAAGAAGCACCCAAACCTGTAAATACCCAACAGCTAAGAGCTTTTTTGGGCTTGATAAATTACTATGCAAAGTTCATAGGGAATCTGTCTGGTAAACTATCACCACTGTACAAGCTGCTACAGAAAAATGCAACTTGGCACTGGGGTAAACAACAAGAAGCTGCTTTTAATACAGCAAAAGAGGCTTTGTCTGCTGACACCTTACTAACTCACTATGACCCAGGGAAAAGACTTATATTAACATGTGATGCTTCACCAGATGGTGTAGGAGCAGTCTTGTCCCACATGGATGAGAAGGGTGACAGACCCATTGCTTTTGCCAGTAGATCTTTGAACCAGGCTGAGAAAAATTATTCTCAGTTAGATAGGGAAGGCTTAGGCATCATTTTTGGTGTTAAGAAATTTCATAAGTTTCTGTTTGGTAGGAAGTTCACCATCTTTACAGATCATAAACCATTGCTAGGTTTATTTGGAGAAAACAAAACCCTACCTGAGCATGCCTCACCAAGAATTCAAAGATGGGCTATCACACTAACTGCATACAATTATGAATTGAAATACAAACCTGGATCTGAGAATAGTGCAGATAGTCTTAGTAGATTACCTTTAAAAAACCAAAGCCTGAGCTATGTACCAGAAGATGTATTTGTTCTCTTCACTATCATGGATAACTCCAATATAAATGTGAATGATATTAAGAGAGAAACACAAAAAGATGAGTGCTTAATAAAAGTATATGAGTACTGTAAAAATGGTTGGCCTGAAGAGTCTGTGAATGATGAATTAAGGCCATATTAAATAAGAAATAAAAACCTTTGTGAAGATAATATAAAAAATGGAGAAGATGCAGTCCATTATCAGTCAGAGTTGCCTAAACAAAGTATTTGTAACTTAATAAATGATTATGGTGATATGGCAATTTCAAATGTTTTAAAGAGAATACATTAGTAAGAAGGAATGTGATCATCAAACAACGTTGCTAACATCATTAGCACTTACAGAAACTAAAAGGGTAACATCAAAAGAAAAAAAGATTTTTGCCATTGAATACACCCACTTCAAATACTGGATCACAGTTGCAAAGTGATATTGTCCAGGATATTACTTTTAAACAGTATGTTTGGTTACGGAAAAAGCACTATCAGATTACCTGAGAAAATTGATCAATCAAAGAAATCTATGTCAGTCAAGGATCTGAATAACAGCATAATACTTTCAGATGCCAATTAAAAAAAAGTAAATCATGACAGAACACACATTGAAAGAGAATTTGGTGTTAATGAGAATGTGTATCTAAGAAACTATGGGAGAAGGGAAAAATGGATACCAGGTCAAATTGTTCAATGTACAGGACCTGTGTCTTATAAAGTAAAAACAAATGATGGACTTATTGTCCGTAGACATGCAGACCAGTTAAAAATAACTTGTGCAGATAATAAGTGTGAATCTGTCAATCCCACCAAGTCTGATCAGTTCACACCAACTCAGTTTGTTCCACAACCAAGTTCTGTTGATATGAGTGAACCAAGTTGTCTAGAGTTAGAAAATGTAAATTCTGGAGTTAATAATTTAAATCCTAGACCTCCTGAGATAGAGAATCCAAATGGTCAGAATATTGAGTCACCAAATCAAAAGCCACTGAGAAGGTCAAGCAGGACAATCAAAGTCCCAAATAAGTTAGACCTATGATTCTAAAGGTCAAAAGGACTTTGACATCATTGTTTTGTATTTTGATTATGTTGTAGCATATTGTGCATTGTTTGTAAGGATGTAATCTACCATAATGTTCATGTTACAATATAATTGGTGATTTTAGGATACTATCAATTGTTCTATTGAGAGATGTGTTATTGTGTTCTAAGGGTAAAGGGATGTAATAGATTGAGTTAATTGTGAGGTCAAGGGAACTCACTCTTCTGTATTAGTATTATATTTATATTGTTATCTTGAGTGATGTCCCTTGTGCATTTACTTCCGTCCTCTCTGTGTGTTACGATCGTGAGGTAGTTAGACCCAATAAATGTGTTATATACAACCACAGGCTTCTGTCGTCAATCTATTATAATTTTGTTCTTAGAGACGTAACAACCTGTACAAGTTGGGTTGTAATATAAGTGCCATTGCAACTCTTGCTGCTAAATAACGATATCTGATGAAGTTACACTTTTAATATTGCAATGTATCAATTAACATCTTGATGGAATGTAGCTAAAGATTACTGAGCATTATTGAGCATAATATGAACTTAAAATCTGCTGTATTTTATTTATGCGTCAGTGCTTTTCTCTTCACTGTTCTTAACCATTTTCGAGGAAAAACGTTAGACAGGTGTCATTAAATACCTTAGATGCAAGACCTGCTGTTATTCCATGAATTGTCAAGCCCGCTGAACCGGTTCGTCGTATTTCATTCAGAGTTCATACTAGTGAGAGATGGTGGAAGGGGGGGGGGGGAAGGGGCAATCGGAACTTCTGGAGCGGTGGGGTAGATAAACGAGGTCTGGAAGAAATTGTTCGTATTTCAAAGCACAAAGATCGTAACTCAAAGATCGCTTATTTTAGGAAACACGTATTTCGAGTTAAATAGTAGACACATTTTTAAAAAGTGCAATAGAACATTCAAGAGATTTCCCAATGAAGTTGTTCATTTGTGTCCATCAACATAAAGGTAAATTTAGTTAAGGCAGAGCAAAAAGGCTGCACCATAATAGCATGTTTTTTTTTCAAGAAAGGCACATCTTTCTGTATTTGCAGTTCTATACGTACAGTTATATATTTTTATTTTTAAATTTTAGATCCAACGTTAGTTTGTTTGCCACAAATTATTTTTGTAAATTTGAATAAATGTGTCTTGTAAAGGACTTTTGTTTAAAACTTGTATTACTTTTATTATGTAAGGTTTGTCCATAAACGACATTACACGCACACGAGATAGGGTCGTAATTTCGTGACGATGTGTGATGAGTGGAAAAGGGTATTACTTGACACTTTTGCATTTTGAAAAAGTATTGTAAGCAGCTAAATTTTAGCCGTTTGTTCGCGTTTTAGAAACTGCATTTTTGTAAATTCATTGATACTACTTAATGTGGCTGAGCTAAGCTAATAATTTAAAAAAAGTAATTTATGTTTTAAAAGAAATTATCCAACATATTTAAGGGGGGGGGGGTGCCTGTAGGGTGAGGAGCGACTACAAATTGACGGTGGCGGGGGGCTCTGGCTTTTTCTGACGATTTGTGACGGTGGTGGGATGGGATTTAAAACTTGACAGAAAAGTGTGACGTTATGTGAGAATGATCCCAAATGAATCATTTAATGTTGGAGTTCATTTACATAGGTGTGCACACTAATAACAATTTTGACACAAAACAACATACTCAAGAATATCGGTTCTCTTCATAGAAGTTAGTTCACGCCAATGTAAATAGTTTTCTTTGTTTGAAAGGCAAACTTAAATAGAACGATTATTAAACAATATAAATTTGGACGGTTGAAACTTAATTTGTTTCTATTAGTACATACAGAAATGATAGAAACAAATTTATAGATATTAGCACTTAGGCCTGTAGATTATTCAATATCATGATGAGCTAAGAATTCCAATATTATTTTAAACAAATTTTAAAACATGAATTTAAAATAGCATTTATAATACATAAAAGAAAAACATATTTTATCGATAACAAATTTATTTTACTAACGCCCATGATTGTATACATTGATGAATAACTCAAATATCGTGCAAAATATTTTCTTAGGTATTATATTTAAAGTTTTAAAAGACACATGTTTATAAAAGATTTATTTAAATAAATTAGTTTAATATTTAATGAAAAAATAATAAAGACCTGGTTTCTATTTCGGCATAACAGGTTACACGTTAAAACGTGAATTATCACAATATACATTCATTATCACATTCAAATATAATTTTACTAAATAAATCCTCTAAAATTTAGGTACAAACACAGTTCATGACGAAAAACTATTAAAAATAATTTTTAACCAAAAAATATTCATCATACTTAACTAACAATGTATTTTCTAAATAAAATGTAAGAATTTTACAATCCATAAAATGATGCATTTTCAACTTGTAATTACCTCTATAACATCAGTTAAATTCCGAATTAAAAATTGTCTGTAGAAATTTCCATTCTTTTGGCACAATTTGATGATGTTATTTCTAACCACATTATTGTCTATCTTGAAAGTGATATTGATTCAAAATTGCCCACCATACTTTTGCTTATTATTCATATAAGTAAATTTTTTTGTTTTTAACAAGACTCAACATAAATACATTTATATAAGCAGAATGCTGACTTAGACAGACGAAAGTTAAAACAAAGTCTAAGAACATTCGTCATAAAAATTATTTAATACGCACGTCTGTAAACTACTTCACTACTCACGAATGTCAACGAAAATTGTATACCTATAAATTGTATTAAACGAAATCAGCAATTTAGCCAAGAAGTCTAATAGGCTATGACTGAGGTGTCAAAGTAGTTTAGTAGGCCAGGGATCGGGCAACAATGAACTCGAAGGTAGAATAGATGAACGATGCTTTAATTTGTGTATCAGAAAACAGAGGCGTATGTACGCCCAACGTGTACTTTAATGTGGTTTTGATAATAAGAAATACATGAAACTAAATTAAAGAATTACATGTATTAAAAAATTATTTTTAAAAAATAACATAGAAGCTATTAGATAAGATTCCTTTCTTATTGTGTAAAGTTAAACGGTGAAAGACTGTAGCTGATGGGTGCCTACTGCATGTACAGCTGATAACACGTAAAGATACTGCCGTTATACGTGACATCCTACAGGCACTTAAGTTTACAACCTACCAGATCAGCAGGTCACGGCCCACCGTCAGACAAGGTAACTGCAATAACTAGACGAACTCTGGACAGCTGTGTGATTTGTATTCATTAAAAAACCTAAATTTTATCATTGAGCTAAAATCATCCCAAAGTTAAAGATGCCAATAAACAACCGGATACCTAAATATTCAAAAGTCATTCTACAACATCATATTTATATCACGCCATGTTATAAAAATAAAATCAGCAAACCGTAACAATGCCAAAAGTGTGTATAAATATATTGCATTTTATCTTTATGTATTAATCTTTTTTATGTGATCCCTGGTTCGTATAAGAAATACTTTCTTGTATATCAATAAAATACAAAAGACTAGCTCGTATGCAAATACAGGTTTATAAGCCTATTGGTTATTAAAATCATAAAACGTATATGTATAAAGAAAAAGGAACCTGCGTATTTTGCTGGGAAGCAGTTTGTAATTACACGGCGAATGATTTTATAAAAAAAGTGTAAACAATCAATGGTTCTTTTTCTTTCTATTTAGATAGACTAGTAAGACAGAACAAACAAATCATTTTTTAAAATGTTCTTATGTTGTCACATTTCAGGTGTAGCCTCTCTGGTTATTGATATTTTAAAATACAATTATATAGGGACGGATACCACAGAATACACATTAAGTCTACTTACGTTTGAGAATGATGAAATCATATTGTTTAATCTAAATTAAGTTAGAATATAAAGCTTAATTTAAATTTAAAGAAAAAAAAAACTCCCAGCAAAAAGCTAACTTGAACAAAATTACAAGGTATCTAGAGTTGAAACTTTTAGACTAGCATCATATTTTGACCATAAGTCAAGGACAGCTTAAAGTTTTCAAAAGTATAAAATATCTATTATTTGGCATTAGGCGCTACATTGTACTAGTCATCATCTAATATTATATTTAATAATATTTGATTACATTAATTAAACTGTGTTCTCAAACTACCCACCGGTTAAATCCATAGATTCAACATAGGCTACAAATAGACAAACCCATAGGGAAGTAGGTAATTTTTTTTTAAATATGTTGTTTTAATAAACTTGCACAACCAAAATACTTCCTTTAATGATAATTGATTGCAGAGGTAATAAGAAAAAATAAATAATGAATTTTTTATAAAAAAAACCATACGATCACCCCCTTGATTGTATAAGCTCTGAGCTACTTCCATGACAACAAGCTTGTCATTTTGCCTCCGAGCGAACGGCTCAGAGAAAATCGTCCATAAGTCCATATTGTATTAGGGGCGGCAGGATCAGTAAATCGGTGTCTATACAAACGATACAGAATACTGCAACTAAAGTATACAACAAACCCTCCACCAAGTAGGATACCTATCGTCTTGCAAACTACCCACACGTCTTTTTTCGGTTTTTTAGGTCCACCATTGCCTTTCAAATCAGCATCTCGATCTTCGTCGACAGGATTTATATTAATTCTTAAACCGTTTAGTTTCGAATTCAGTGTTAGTACTTCAAGTGACAAACTGTCTTCGAGATCACGAAGAATCTTTGTGCCTTTATCCTCATATCGTATAAGTTCTAACTTTTCTTCTAATTGCTTCTTACACGTTTCAAGTTCCGAAACCAACATCTTTCTATCACTGGCGTATGTGAAGTAGTTTTTCTTTATCTGTGCATGGACAGTCGCGATGAAATCTTTGACTACCTTAATATGCTTTGGACGATTCTCGTTGACGACGATAAAATCGTGTTTAGTTTTGTTTTTGTCAAAGTCAGTTATAGTATAAGTACTAATATTAAGTTTATCTGTTAGAGCGAAAAATTCTTCCCGGGTTGCCGTTTTATCTTTGGTCTTGTTGTTAACTAAAACAATCCTATACTGAACTTCCTCAAAAAGATTTTCAACTTCTCCTGTCTGTCTACGACACCAGTCAACAAATTCAACATTTTCATCTTCGTTGTCAAGTTGAAAATTATCCCCATACGTCATGACAATGACACCTCGTGTTTTGAACACATCCTCACCAAACATGTCTTTAACCCTCTGTACGGCGTCTTTCTCTTGTTTGGTGAATCTCACGCCGTACTTTAGAACAAACACCAGGACATCAAACCCGCCATCTTGTAAAGCTTCTCTTGTGTTTTCCAACAAATCCTCGGCACTACAAGCCAGATCTTCTCCAATGTCCCCAATACCAGTTCCATCTATCACCGTTATAGCTCTGCCTGTAACTGTAGCAGAGTAGCGAAGTATTCTCGTATCATCAGATAGACTACTATGTGGGAGGAAATACAGCCCAGACAGAAAGAAATTTCCGGTTGAACTTTTGCCATTGCCGGTTCTACCAGTTAATAGAAAGATTTTACTTTGTGAATCTGACATCTCTGAAAAAAAAAATATTTGAATACTATTATTTAAAAATATGCTATGTAGTAGCTTATGAATAATCTATATATATAATTCTCTTCATGGGGACCATGCGAGACACCACCAAGACGAAAGCTCAACAGACCAAAACCAGTCTGGTGAGCTGTTTACTATCGTGTCGAGTTAGTGACGGCTATTTAGGGCATATAATTTAGTTTATATCCGATTTTAAACTAAGGGGGAGTTAATAACACGTTCTGCTTGATCTTGTCATTGTCGTCTGTAAACTGTCGTCACTCTTCCATGGTGGAGGGGAGATGAGTGGAAAGCGAGGGTGAGGATAATAGACCTTCACGAGCTACTGATAGTGTTTTGAGGCAAAATATTTTCAGTCGCAGCATTGGTAGTGTCGAATTCACAAAATATGAAGAATCTATCTAAATATATATATATATATCTGTTCATGGGGACCTTGCGGGACACCACTAATGAGACGTAAGTACGCCTAGCAGCACCCTCTCTTCCTCTCTAGTGATATCACTACCCCCCCCCCCCCCCCACCGGTCTCGAGAGCTGTGGTTCACGCTAAATGTTTACAATCGTAGTGAAGGCTATTAGGGGCAGATAATTTAGTTTGAAACTAACGGTGACGGAGAGGAGGTTGGAGGGGGTTGGTGGGGGTGGGGGAGGGGTTGGGGGGAAGGAGGGTGGGGGTATCGTCCTTAACGAGCTACTGATAGTGTTTTAATGCAAATATTTTCGGTGGCAGCATTGGTAGTGTCGAATTCACAAATTATAAATTACTAAAAAGTAGAAAATAAAACAACTAAATATCGGCGTATACTGCTCCGCGGGTCGACTCCTTACATATATAATAATATTTCTTATTGTTGTTTTTTTCTACCTTGGTATATGAAGGGATAGTGTGGTCAGTACTAAGCCATACTTCCTATACTTTTAGTAACATGAGTCAGGTATTCATTATAGCTGGGTAAACTGAAGAACGTCCAACTATCTTGAGACAGGGATCAGAATTTGAAGGCCTTTTATTTAATTAGCAATGAGATAAATTGTTGTAGGGTAAAATTAAAATCAATCTAAAAAAAACCACATAGATATTTTATTAAAAAAACGGAACAAGTAACAATAGATAATATAGTCTATAATGGTGGGGTTTTCAAAATATTTAGTCCTGAATTGAATAATTGATTTTGTCAGAGAGGGTGGGGGTAAATTTTATTTGTTATGTAATATAAAATTAGGTGTAGACGTCTGTGACAATATTATATACCTTTATACAGGCAACAGAGGCGTGGCGAGGGGGGCGGGGGGGAGGTAGGGGCGCCAAAATGGGTTGGAAAAACAAATTGAAAGTTTGAGGGGGGGGGGGGTGTGGAAATCAAAAGTTTGTCCCCTGGCGCCGGGAAGGGTCGCTACGCCTCTGACAGGCAAGGAGCAACTAAGTGTTTCTTTTTTTTTGTACTATACAACTGATGCACCTGCCACAGCATGTAATTTTCTAAAAAATGGTGTCATTTTTTTTAAAATCATTGGGGGTGCAGTGTGTGTGTGTGTGTGGGGGGGGGGGGTCGTCCATCTTTTAAGAATTTTTACTCACCCACCAAGCCGTACTATTCGTCGTCACATGACGTCACAAAAAGTTAAATCTTCATTCCGACAAAATAATAGCATGTGTTCCCTTCAACTCCATTTCTCAATTGGGTTTTGTTTTAAACTGCTATTTATTTGTAAATAATAACTCGGACGAGTCAAGATTACACACTTTGATACATTGTTAAGGAAATTAACCTAAGCAATTTTTTTTTATTGTGACACAGTTCAACTTTTGTTTAAAATATCATTGTAATGCAGGAAAAAAAAAAAGAAAAACATGGTGTTACACTTTCCCTATTTACCGCCCCGACCCCCGTTAGTACAAATTGTCAAAAAGGTCACAGCATGACCTACAGAGTGTGACCTATACCCTACGTATTTCCAAACGACGTTTTTTTTTTTCATAGGAATGCTATTAAATAGTATTACATCTAGATCTAGTCTAGATCTAGATCTAGGTGGTGAATGTTTGGCCATATTCTAACATACATATTTTTTGTTTGTCTAAATTATCACATATTAGGCCTGGGGGTCATCCATAAATGACGCTTTTTTTGACGATTTTTACCTCCCCCCCCCTCCCCTCCGTCACACGTCGTCATAAAATGCCAGACCCCCCCTAAAATGACGTCACACCTCAACCTACAACCCCCCCCCTCAATATTGCAGTTGAATTTTTTAAAAACATCTATTACAATTTATTACAACAGTTATCTAAAACGCGAAATAACGTCTAAAATTTGTTTTCTAACATTGCTTTTTTATACTGCAAAAATGTGACGTCGCAACAGCTGAACCCCTCCCCCTCATCACACATCGTCACAAAATTACGGACCCCTCCCCCCTACGAGTGTGACGATGACCCCCTATATGTGTTAACTAGATATAATATATTCACACATCCTTTAAGAAGTTAAAAATGTAAGTATACAGGGCTAGCAATGTTAAAATGTATACGCCTGCTGTACCCCGATTAGATCAATACACTGTATCCCAGCGTAGCTTGACACACTGGCCTCGTTAGCCGGCACTAGCAAATACATTGTTAGCACAACACACTATCCGACTATAGTGATCGTAGCGTCGTGTTATCTACATAGTAATAGTAAGGCTATTTATTTTTTGTTGTAGGCTACTTACTAGAAGACTGCTGTTGGTTTAACACACACACCCACAGCTTCAACTGTGTTAAAGTATTCTGGTGAACATCGATGTAACAGGTTTCGTAGCAGGACAACACACCGGCCAAAGTTTAATGGACTTGGTTCGTGACCTACTTACTATAAATAGCATACGGGAAAACTAAATATGTTAGGCTACGTGTTGCACTTCAAATAACTGTTATTGCTATTAATAAAAATAATTTTGTTTTCTGTTTTAGCTATTGAAATCAGTTATTGTACACGCTATAGTATTAAATTACAATAATAGCAGTATGAATTAAAATAGTACTTTATTTGTGTTATTATTATAACTGCTATAGTAATTGCCTGTATCATTAACAGCATTATTTTTTATTTATATTATAATCAATATAATTTTTATTCCATTATTATTATTATTATTATTATTATTATTATTATTATAATTATTATTATTATTGATATTATTATTAACATTGATATTTGTGTAATTATTTTTAATTATACTATTATATTACTATTATATTATGCTTTTACCATTTTTACCAGTAATCTCATGATTAACATTATAAATAATATTTTTTTATGTTATTATTATTGTGATTTTTATTAGTTGTAATTATAATAGTGTAAGTATTTATTATTATAAGTATTAGCATTATGTTAATACTAGCAGTAGTACTATCATGCAAGTTAATAAGTATGCCCACACATACCTAACACGCACATTGAATATCATGAATCAAATATAAACATCTTCATCTTTCATCATTCTATATCAAATATTGTGAAATTATATACCGTTTTTTTTAAATTGAATTGTTAAAAATATCGGAAGTATACCATAAGTATTTTAATTTTGGTGTAGGCTACACAAACATAAGGGGCCATCCATAAATGACGTCACGCTTTTTTTTGACGTTTTGTACCTACCCCCCTCCCCTCCGTCACACGTCACAAAAAGCCAGACCCCCCTAAAATGACGTCACACCTCAACCTACAACCCCCCCCCCCTCAAAATTGCAGTTGAATTTTTTTTTAAACATCGATATTTTTCCAAAATCTTGTCTAAATATTACAATTTATTAAAACAGTTATCTAAAACGCGAAATAACGTCTAACATTCGTTTTCTAACATTGCTTTTTTATAATGCAAAAATGTGACGTCGCAACACCTGAAACCCCCCCCCCCCTCCCCCTCATCACACATCGCCACAAAATTACGGACCCCCACTCCACCCTACGAGTGTGACGTCATTTATGGATGACCCCTAACACATCGTTGATGACAAAGCATTTTTATCTTGAGAATGTTCATTTTATTTTTAGACAGGAATGTTTTTACATATAATTCAAAATGTTGTAACATTAAAATTGTACAGTTAAAACATTAACACATAGACGTTATAACTATTAATATTTTAACCCTGTTTAGTTTTTATTATATTATGTACATATAGAAAGATAACAATATTTGAAAAGTATAAAATACATATTAAAAGAGAAAACCCACACAACCGTCAATGTACATATTATTATATTGCCCTTATATATACATACTATATAAAAGCTAATTTTTTTTAAAAACCATTAAAATGCTATTTTAAATGTATAGAAAAAAGTATCAAATTATTAACTTATTTGCATAGTATTGGTGCATAAATATAATTTCAAAAACGAATAATAGCTGTGACGTATTGCAACATATTATAAAAGGATGTGAATCGTTGGTTAGTTATATAACTGTTAGTTATAACACTCAAACTATACTATTGTACTTTTTGCAACTACTACAGTGGCAAACCGAATTGCACACTTCAGACCATAACCTATCTATCCATGACATAATTTTTTCAAAACATCCAGCTTCTCCTAATTGAGTTGCAATCGTCTTGATATGTGAGTCAATGACTTTAATCTCCGATAACAACGTTTCGTCTTTACGTATGTTATTACTTGTCAAACAGCTATATGCTCCTTCCTGTGTCGTCGCTACCTCTTTCATTTTCCTAATCCACATGTTTTACAAACGTAGGAGCGATTGTTTCAAACAATTCTTTTTGAAACCGAGTTTGATCTTAAGACCTGTTGTTAACTAAAACAACCCTGTACTGAACCCTGTACCCTTGGCCTTCCTTGCTTTATTCTTGCTTTATTTCTAGACACTGGATGGGGTGTCACCCTCTATTTCTGCGCTTTTACTCTCTCTCTCTCTTTCTCTGTCTCTCTCTCTCTCTTTTTCTCATATTCCAATATATTGCATTATTTTAACTGGATAAAACATTGTTTGACAGTTCCTTTACTAACATATTCGATGTAGTTACCCCTCATCTGTTGATGCTACGGCTTTAATATAAACCTGACCCTTTTTGCGACTCTGTATTTGTGTTTGTTATGCGATGAAGTTAATTTAAACACTTTAATAATTATGTATAAATTTAATGTATTCATTGTCTTGTACTATTATTTTATAGAGGAGGTAGTTGAATCGAACACATACCTGAATTAGAAATAACTTAGTTTTGCAATTTTGTCCGTACCTCTGTGTGAGTGTGCGTCCATATGTTTGTGAACTCGATAACTAGAGTACTATTACAGTTATGTTGACGAAATTTCATTTCAAATAAATATTGTATCAAATGTGTAGTTCTGTATTATTTTTGAATGATTTCCGGTAAACGAAAGTGTTAGCCTACTTAATAATCTACCCTATGTTGTTAAAAAAAGAAACCTAAAAACTTGTGCTGCGTTTAACATAGGGAATTTTTTTTATACATAAGTATGTCTCATTCAAAGTTTAAAAGCTTTTCGGCAAATGACTGAAATAAGTTTCTCTTTTTTCGCACGTACACGATAACTTGAATACTGTTTCAGTTAGGTAGAAGAAATTAAAAATTAAGTATAACACCTTAGACTTGGATTAAGTAAAATTTTTGAGTAACTTCCGATGAACGGAACTTGTACTTAACTTTATTTCTGGTTTCTAAAATACTGATAACCTTAGTACAATTTCAGTTTATTTGACGATATGTTAATCTCGCAAATGAATTAAAATTCTCTTGATTCTATCTAATTTCGAGTGATTTCCGGTGAACGGAAGTATTACTTTTCGCTATTTCCGATTTCTGGAAAAGAGATCACTTCTACTGACCCAATTAAAAAAAAAGTTTTACCTAGTATATATTTGATGACAATAGATTGTTTAAAAAATGTGTCTAAATTATATTTATAATTAACTTCTATAAAAATAATTAACGTTTTCTTTATACAGCTCTTATCTTCCGCTCTATAATACACTCATTTATTTACGTTCATTCGGTGTTAAATTAATTTATCTAATTTATTTTTTTTTTCTACAATTTAAACTTACGAGTAAGTTTAGTGATTACTCCCTCTTTATTTTCGAAAACAGTGTCTGAATTTTTATCTGTATTCAAGAGCTAGCCGTCCCTGCCAGGTCCTGCACTGACCTTAGTGAATAACCTATTTGTAAAGGACCGAGACGTGTGTGTTTAATAAGCGTTATATAGGCCTACACGGATTTATGAAATATATTACTTTTCAAATTAAATGTTCATATTCAAATATGGACATTTGAGAAATTAAACACATAATCTTAAACCTAACTCTAACTCTAAACTTGACCCTATCCACAATTAACAACAAACAAAACACAGATAAAAATTTAATTTGATAATGAAGAATATTGCGTTTTTAAATAATCCATTTAAATTTCAAAACAAAAACAAACACTTTAAAAATGTTCACTATGGCGATCAAGTCCAGTTTTTTACTATAATTATGCCTGTCTCCCACTCACATTTTACATACATACAGAGACACTTAGTCCATTTGAGCGTCATGTATTAGATTAGCCTTGTATTATTTTAAATACTTTTCAGTGTAGCTGGACTAGGTATTGGTTGCGGTTGATTGTATTGTGTATTGGTTATATACAATCAACATGCAGTTAACCTTTATTATACAGGCACAGCCAAGGCAAGCCATTGCTACGTAAAATACATACTTGTTTTTTGACAGAAAGCTACAAGTTTGATAATGTCAAGAGTATAGTTGTTTGTATTTTACTAACTTTTTACAAAATAACTCTAGTGGTAAAATTGTGTCGATATGTTTTTACAGTAGACCACCAGACAGTTATCGCCCCGGTAGGTAAATCGTTAAGATTGATTGTGAAGTAAGAAGTCTGACTGTAACACGATTCTGAATCGTAAATTCATCAATTAACAGGCTTTATCGACTTTAAATTCTTTATCAAACACAGGTGTTATCATAGAAAGCTGCTAAAATTCGACTTATATTATTTTGTTCATTTTATTCAATGTATTCAATGTATTCAATGTATTCAATGTATTCAATGTATTCAATGTATTCAATGTATTCAATGTATTCAATGTATTCAATGTATTCAATGTATTCAATGTATTCAATGTATTCAATGTATTCAATGTATTCAATGTATTCAATGTATTCAATGTATTCAATGTATTCAATGTCATCAATGCATTCAATGTATTCAATGTATTCAATGTATTCAATGTATTCAATGTATTCAATGTATTCAATGTATTCAATGTGTTCAATGTGTTCAATGTGTTCAATGTGTTCAATGTGTTCAATGTATTCAATGTATTCAATGTATTCAATGTATTCAATGTATTCAATGTATTCAATTTATTCAATTTATTCAACTTATTCAATGTATTCATAACATAATAAGTATGGTTATGTACTTCCTGTTTTATGAGTCGCAGAGTGAGGCATTATAATTATATTAACTTGACATTTTTAAACAGAACTGTAGAAAAAATGTACTTTTGTGTTTAAAAAATAGCAAACTGAACATCCTTTTTCGATTTTAAAATACATCAAAAAGTGTAAAACAAGAAAATCTCAATATCAATTTTTCACCATCACCTTTCCTCTTAGACATTTGTATTTCAATTACTAGAAGAAAAAAACAACTCAAAATCTAAAAAATCATTTTATTTTGTCAAATCACTGTAATCCTTATTGAGGCGTTCTGTGTTTGGTAATTCTATAGTAGTTTCCCTTAGAAATACGCAGAAACCAATTTATTATAAATCAACACATCTATATTAAATGAATAATTTAAAACATTAGTAATCTAAAAATGTAAGCATTAAAGGAAAAGTAAAAACCAGACATTAGCTAAAAACACAAAATACAAATTCAAACATCGTTGTTTCTATTGATGTTTCTTATTTCCGCTAAAAAAAAAAGTTTAGCCATGGTGTTTATTTTTATATTTAAGAAAAACAAAATATTACTCCTTAAATTTGATCCAAGGCATTTTTAGCAATACCTATGATAGTGTAACTATTAGCTTTAACAATCGGCAAAATTATTATTAATTTTTTGAAAAAAAAATTCCAGGGAGACCATTGAGCCTATGGAGTAGTTCAAGTAGATTATATTATTTCTGTGACCTTGGCATATTAAGTAATATTGTAATCTGAATACTTCAAAGCAGCTTTTACTTTACTTTAATCAAGCCTTCTCTGTATTAGAGAAGTAATTTTATTTATGTTCAAATTTTTCTACGAAAGCAAAGAATTAATAGTAAAGAAACCTGTAATTGTTGAATCCTCATCTAAAAGATATGTAAAAATAATCTTGACTTCAACTTCAGCCTGCTCATCTTTTTGGAATCGCTACCACAGAATGTTTTCACAAAAGATCAAAACACAAGTCAGAAGGTGTTTGATTTTGGTTTTCCGTCGTTCCAGCTATTGAGCCTAATCTGCTTCGGGGATTAGAACTCCGGATATTAGGTTGAGCTTTATGGGTCCGACACACCAGCGCCTCTACATAGTCTACATCTATCAATACAATCGTTTAATCTTAAGTGTGGCTACTCTCATTTTCTACTCAGTTTATTTTGGGATATGAAGAACGATGTGAAGTTCAAAATACCGCTACACGTTTTTATTTAGATATAATTGCCAATCTTAATTATCAGCATCATAATTTTTTACAAATTCTCATCTGCTATAAAATTGTATTTTTTGTATGTTTACTATTCCATTTTTCAATTGAATATTGCTTTTAATGCATTAACATAATTCAGTTGGATATTAAAAAACAACACTTTTTAGAATACTCTAGTGTTAAAATGTCATCGGATCAATTTTTATAGCATATTTATTAAACCGCGTCATGCTTGTGTAAAAGAAAAATGTTTAAGTTTTTCTTAGTATTTTAATGTAAATTCAAACGAAGACAAACACATCCACACCCTGACACGACATTGCCAAGAGTGATCAAACTCCTTCCCTAACAACAAAACCATAATCTTCCCCGTAACATCCTTACTTGCCTCGTCGCATTCAACATCTTTAATTACTATAAAACATTTCACCACCCACATATTCTCATATCCATTCAGTAAACTAAAATACTATTCACAACAGACCTGTATACGGTATTTTATACGAGATCTGATCTTCAGAGGCAAATAATATTCCAACATGAAAATAAAATAAATTACCCTTTCGATCCATGGTGCAGATGAGGTGGAGTTCTCCTATTTCAGTGATCTCGGTATAAGAAGAAATAGTGTTTAGGATTAAACCAAGCAACATTTACATTACTTAACCCATTAGAGCTGGATGGAGTCAGGGACATTACCATTCTAATGGCCTTTTACATTTTTCATCAGGAATTCCTTCTTGGTTACTCATATTATCCATGAAAATGTATTATCATTTTCTTTTTAGTTTGATTAAAAACCAAATGAAATAAAATAATGGATATTCGTTTGGCTTGAGTATTTTCTTATTTTTTCACACTCCCCATAGTCCTTATCTGTTTCTTCTACCAATTATTTTCTTTAGAGTTCTTTATTGCAGTCTCCGCAAATGTCATGTTAATCTCTAGTTTATTTTTGGGTTTTTGCAGCTGCTTCTTGTATTGATGATTAAATATATTATAAACTATACGGTTTTTATATTTTCAAAAAAGAAATTGTGTTTTAAACACACAAGCACCATAATTTAAAATTTTATTTATCTAATATAAATAAAAACATAGTTAAGTAGTTATTGGACCAAGCATGTTATAAGAGTTTTAATACTCAGCAAAGACATAGATTATACTTTAGAAATTAATTATAGTATAGTATACAAGAACCAATACAATCAGTGGCGTAGGCAGGTGGGGGGGGGGTTAGGGGGGATTACAACACCCCCTCCCCCCATTGACCCTTCTGTAAAACAATTTTTACTGACATAATACCACTGTTACTTATTTAAATCTATTTCTGAATCAGTACATATGTATAATTTTATATGTATGTTTAGAACAGTCATATAAATCTTACGCTATGTTCACTCTGAGCTAGTTATTTCCCCCTCCCCCCACCTCATCACCTAAAACGGGACACGCTGTAATTAATGTCACACCAATGTCACACCTAGGTATATGCTGGGTACAATAATTGACCTAAAGTGACCGGACAGTGATGAATAAAGTCGAACCAGCACCTTCAACCCACTCCGAACTGATCTGTTAAGTACATTTGGGAAAACGCGTAATGAGGTACCAAAGTACCATGCTGCCAGGAAAAACTGTAAATATTGTTTTTGCAATTACCAGTAAATAGGTGTGTGAAGAATAGTAGTCTAACCCATACCTTATTATTATGTTTAAAATAATATTCAAAGAACAAAAAAAAAACAGTTGCTAATCAAAAAAGTTATATGTAGGCTATTATTTAGCATGTTCCCCTGTTAGATTTAGTTATTCTGTTAGATTTTAAAAGCTTGATTTTATACCAACTCTGAATTTTAAAAAAATATAATTATGCTGTAATACTTTAACATTAACGATGGCAATACATTTAATTCTCATTGTAGACAGCATTTTTTAAACAACAGTGTTAAGCTGCTATATTACATACTAAAATAATTATTGACATTAACAATTTAATTTGTAGCAACATACATATTTATATTAAGAGAGTTATTATTTCTCCAAGCTCGCTTGTCTTAATTAATATTCTAGTAATCATTATGTCAAATTGTTTTTTACAAGTATTACAAAACAGATTGTGTTGCGTTTATTGTTTTGGTTGTATTATGTGTATTTTTTTTTCATGTATTGTAAGGATCGTATTTAGGCATACAAACATTGAAACAGTATCTATCTGTAAATTTTCTCGTAGCCATTCACCTATCTCCTCAGCATTGTAGTAGTGTCCCATTTAAATTTAATCTTCTTGCCTATTACATCATCAAATCTGCCGGTAATTGTGAATGTGTATTGATTTTCATTGCATAAGCTGTTGATTAAATCGTCCACGTCTGTGTATGCGTTTGTTAAGTCGTTCCACAGCCACGGCAAAGAGCCGGCCACACTCTGTCGCTTCAGTGCTTTGTAGAAAGGTACATCAGGATCTCCAAATTTGTAGTTCAAAGTTGGACGAGCTTTACTACCGCGATGCTGATAATGGTAATTTGTATACGTATTTTCTGCTCCTCCACCCCAACGCATAAAACCCTGAAGTTCTATAGAAAACTTTGGAATTATAGTAGCAGTGTAGTTTATAGAGGTTTTTGTACTATAGACTAATAATGTCCAATTAGCGACAGAATAAGCATCTAAAACTTTAGAAGATGTGTCCTCTAGTGTGATTGACTGCTCTTTGTTTGACTGATCTGTCTTTGTTACGCTTGTCTCGAAGTTAAATTTGTATGAGACTGACCCACCAAAAATTCCAGCGGTGTGAATTTAATTTGGACATTGAGGTCGTGACTATTTTTCCAGGAACTGGTTGTAGTATGTGTGACTCTACGTGTACTAGTCTCAGTTCGTTTAATGGTCTTTGTTTCAGCTGTTGGGTCATTGTTATATTCTGTTCCAGAATCCACGGATTCCGGAATTAATTCTTGAACAACAGCCGTTCCATATGTGATATGATATCCTTAATCTCAAAGCTCCAATCATCGTATACCATACTTAAACGTTTATCGATCATGTAACCTTCACAACGCCCACTTTTATCGGCGACCCACTTGTCGCCATCTCTCCTAAAGTCTTTTCCTAGCGCCTCGGATCTACAACCTCCACACCTAGCATAACCAAGTTTATTAGCCAATTTAGCCATGCCTGACATTGTTAAATCCATGATGCGAGATTTTACTTTATACAGTTCATCAAGCTGTTCAGGCCCCGAGGCTAATTTAGAACATCGAAACTTTTTGACACAGAAGATTCCATCACATGAGCTTTGGTATAACCCCGTAACATAATAACCCGTGTTACATCCACACAGGTCTGTCTTATCAAAACAGCTGGAAGTGTCAATGTCGTAACGATGTTCATAGTCTGTAGGGTAATCTGCTGGCTTAACACATCGTCCTTTCTCTATATTGTTTAGTGGATCTTTACTGTTTTCCTTCTTATATAAACCATTCAAAAAGTAACCTGATGGGCAAACAACCCAGCAATTTTCTCTACCTAAAGCGTTGGGCCAATCAACATACACGACTTGAGACTTTGTGTTGTCCCATGGTGATATCCAGCTGAAATATTCAACATCCTCCACATGCTTCAAATACGTATCATTTCAAAGTTGTAAATCACTCTTATAGAATCCAGCGATAAAATCGTCTCTGTTGTCACATTTTGATTGCGAATAGTTTCCTTCACTTAACCACAAGAATGCCCTGTCCGTGTAAAATTCTTCTCCAACCAATACCGTGGCCAAAAGCAGGACAGATCCAGTTAAGTACATTTCAAGCTCTGTGTCGGGAAATAAAAAAGAGCACAATTACGATATATACTAGTTTCTTACATTTCTAAAATAACAATTGTAAATACCTTTTAAGGATTTAAAAAAATATTTATCAGCATCATTACACATGCAACACGCTTACCTTATTTATTTTTCTTGGTTCTTAGTTGGTATGTTGGAGGAATATTATATGACAGTATGTTATGAGCCACATAGAATGATTTTTAGTCTACTTTACTGTCTTGATTGATTTCCATCGCTAGTACCTATACAAAAATAAACAACACGGCGTCAGATATATATTATCTTTTTAAAACAGGTTCGTTATTATTGATTTAGTAAAAAATCGTAACATATTAATTCAATGAATGCATATTGCTTTGTTGATTCAATCTGTTAAGAACTGTCCTTCTGTCTAAATATGGGTTTGTCTAATTCTAAATGTGTCTAGTTTTCGTTTTATCAGAGTATCTGCTATTTAACACACACAAATGTAATAATACACAACGTAACAAATTCTAAGAGAAACGAGCTGACAACAGGAACTAAAATAATGCATCTATAAATAACGCTAAAGTCTTTTCCCAGAGTTTGTTTTTACTAATCAAAAACCGTGCTGCTGCCAATGTAACATCAGTAAGAACGTAAATATTATATATTCTTTTAGGAGAATTAATAAACAATTTTAGTTTCAAAATTATTTGAAAACTAGCTTCATGTATATTATGAATATCACTTTTTTAAAATAAGAAAAAATAAAAAACTTTGTATGCTAGATAGTTTTAGTTAGCTTCTGGTTATACATCTTATATAAATATACAGCTATACTATACATGTTTTGCTTTATTTAGTCCAGTTAACAACTGTTTTAAATTGAAGATCTTCCCAATCTAAACTGTAAGCAGTAGGAGTTTTAGAGGGTGGGGGGGGGTGGGGAGGGTTCGGCATTGATGCGT